>NC_091352.1:11761132-11776132 GCF_038502225.1 Cherax quadricarinatus | reverse complement strand
GCCTCTCCTCCCTTCCCCAACACAGCCACACGCCCCCACCCCTCCCGTCCTACCAACACTCCCACTTCTTAGTCATTCCCCGTTTACTCCTTGGTTTCAGGGGTCAACGCCCCCCCACCGCGGCTCAGTCACCGACCAGACTTCTCGATGGAAGAGAGGGCATTACAGCAGATTACAACGCCAGTTACTACACCTTTCTGAATACGATAACAGCGTTAAAAGAAGGAAGTAGCTTGAGTAATGGCTGGAGCGACACATCTGCTTAGTAAGAAATTGACACTCGAGGGGTAAAAAAAAGTCGACCCAAACAAAAGATATAGAAACTTTATTGTACCTATTGTTTATCCGTTACCTGTTTAGCTGTTACTTGTTTGACTCGACTCAAGAAATCGTAATGACACGATTGCAAATAAACCATACCCCATGCCGGGCTGGAGTTTTGAGACTCTATGACCGCGGGTTCAATCCCGGCCGGGGGTATGGTTACTTGTTTATCTGTTGTTTACCTGTTGCATATGTTACCTGTTATTTGTTTACCTGTTTATCTGTTTACCTGTTTATCTGTTGTTTACCTGTTACTTATGTTACCTGTTATTTGTTTACCTGTTTATGTATTGCCTGTTTGTATATTACCTATTCATCTGTTACCTGTTAATCTGTTACATATCTACCTGTCACCCACTTATCTGTTACTTGTTACCTTTGTAGATGAATAGTTCAGAGAACCGACATGTTGATAAATTAGACACATGTGCAACTCTTGGGAATCTTTGTTGAGGAAACGTTTCGCCACACAGTGGCTTCATCAGTCCATACATATGAGAAACTTGAAGAACAGGAGGAGAATGAGGTAATCAGTCCCTCAACCTTGAGTCGATGTGTTCAGTCCATCAATCTTGATGGACTGGATTGATGGACTGAACACATCGACTCAAGGTTGAGGGACTGATTACCTCATTCTCCTCCTGTTCTTCAAGTTTCTCCTATGTATGGACTGATGAAGCCACTGTGTGGCGAAACGTTTCCTCAACAAAGATACCCAAGAGTTGCACATGTGTCTAATTTATCTACTTGTTACCTGTTTATCTATTATTCACGTACCTGTTACTTGTTTACCTGTTACCTGTTTACCTAGTACTTGTTTACCTGCTACCTGTTTAACTGCTACTTGTTTGCCTGTTTACCCGCTACTTGTTTCGAGAGTTATCCCACTCCCGCGCCCCGGCCCCGGGTCAGCTCCATGTTTTGCTAGCCTGATGCAGGGTAACCTTTTATTACAGCTAACGTTTCGCTCTACACGGGGCAAAACATCGTCAGTAGCAACAAAGGCTTACTTCACAACAACACGTGTCCTAGCAGGCTCACCTATCTGCCGTAGTGATCTACGCAATCAGTGGTTGTCTAGGCTTCAAACTCACTCCAGGTGTGTGTGTGTGTGTGTGTGTGTGTGTGTGTGTGTGTGTGTGTGTAATGGCTGGCATTACCTAGTGGATACACCAATCAGTTTATCCCCTGGGTGTCGGTACACCCCCAGGGAGTGAGTATTAAACGCTTGCTAGACAACACTCAACTTTCCTCGCGGTTTTAAATCCAAGTTTTTCTGACGTATTCTTCAGTTTTTCTGACGTATTCTTCAGTTTTTCTGACGTATTCTTCAGTTTTTCTGACGTATTCTTCAGTTTTTCTGACGTATTCTTCAGTTTTTCTGACGTATTCTTCAGTTTTTCTGACGTATTCTTCAGTTTTTCTGACGTATTCTTCAATAAGTATACGTAAACCTGCAAGGGAGTGGGGGGGGGGAGGGGGTCTTAATGACAGTGAAGGGCTCTTGATACCGACGAAAGGTCTCTTGATACCGGCGAAAGGCTCTTGATATCGGTGAAGGTCTCTCGATGCAAAGAATCGTAGCTACCTCACCCTCCCCTTAGATCAAACTCGACCATTTTCCCTACGGTTCTGTGAGCGCTTACGCATGAACGTAACCTAAAAAAAACAATAATAATAAACAAGAATAATAAAGATTTTTTTCCAATTATTATCATTAATTAGAGATTTTTTTTTAGTCACCACCGCTCATCCTGTGGGTAAAATTAAAAAAAAATATATATTGAAAGGCCTTTTTTTTGAGAGCGGGACGCGGGGGCCATGATAAAAAAAATCTAGCAGAATACCTTAACTTATCCCTCACGGGTATCCCCTCGCAGGTATCCCTAGCGGGTATTCCTCACGGGTATCCATCGCTGGTATCCCCTCACAGATATTCCTCGCAGGTATACCTCGTTAGTATCCCTCACTGGTATCCCTAGCAGGTATACCTCACAGGTATCCCTTACAAGCAGGTATCCCTCATAGGCAGGTATCCATCGCAGGTATTCCGCACAGGAAACAGTAACACTCCCAAACTGCAGTAATTTACATTAGAAATTGGAGAATGAAATAGGTTTTCGTGGGGATAAGAGGAGTTAAAACAGATGGGGAGGACAATCAGGTGGAGAGTTAACAGATGGGGGGGATGGCAATCAGGTCGTGGGATCAGAGTTAACAGGTGGAGAGGCAATCAGGTCGAGTGTCGAGGGGTCAAGTGAGAATGATTTTGTTGTTCTCTCTGTCTTTCTCTCTCTCTCTCTCTCTCTCTCTCTCTCTCTCTCTCTCTCTCTCTCTCTCTTTTACACAGGGTTCTACAAGGTTAGGTCTGGGTTTCTAGCTTTATTTACCATCTTAGAGCTGCTCTCTCTCTCCCCTCTCTATTTATCTCTCGTTCTCTCTCTTTTTATCTCTCTCTCTAGTCCTGGAGCCCGGCTCAGGGCCAGGTTCGTCTCCTGCTTGCCTGGTCAACCAGGCTGTTGCTGCTGGCGGCCCACGAGCCCAGTCAAACTTTCTATTGATCTCATGCGTAATATTCTATATTAGGGTAATGTAAATAAACGTTGATTTGTGCACATTTAACCCACAATGACGAATAACATATGTGGGAGACTTACGTCTGGCAGCACCAGCACCAGGAGGAGGAGGAGGAAGAAGAGAAGGAGAAAGAGGAGGAGGAGGAAGAAGAGAAGGAGAAAGAGGAGGAGGAGGAAGAAGAGAAGGAGAAAGAGGAGGAGGAGGAAGAAGAGAAGGAGAAAGAGGAGGAGGAATATGTGAAGATGAAAAGAAGAATAAAATAACAGTAATGATGATAATATGGTGATACTGACGATGAAAGAATAGAAAGAAGAAGATAAAGAAGTAGGAGTGACAAAAGATAAAGCGGTTCACATCAGAGATAACAAGCATGACTATCGACTCCCAGGAGATAAAGAAGATCCCGCAGCATCTTTCTCAAATTGGTCACGCAGACGAGAGTCATTATGGAGGGGGAGGAGGGGGGGGGTTGTGGGTCTCTTGGTGAGGGAAAGACCAATTCTCTTTATATTTGGTCTCTGAGATGGACCTGGAGATTGTTGAGTTAGGTCTCTTAAAATTGTCTCTTAATGGAGGAGAGTTTAATTTTATCTCTCTCATGTCTACAGTTTAAAGGTGCAATTCTGGAGGAAGAGGAGGATAAGACGCACCCTAGAAGAAAAGAGGAAAACAAGAACTAAATAAAATTCTGAACGAGAGAGAGAGAGAGAGAGAGAGAGAGAGAGAGAGAGAGAGAGAGAGAGAGAGAGAGAGAGAGAGAGAGAGAGAGAGAGAGAGAGACTTAGAAGCACACAAGCAACGAGTTCAAGGTCCCATTTCTTATGTCAAGCCTCCCACTTTGTGATCTTATTGTCTTCTCTTGCCTCCTCCTACTCCTTCTTCTTCTCCTCCTCCTCCTCCTCGTTGTTTCAGTGGTAGCAGCATCCACGGTCAGGTCCATGAAGCACCTCGTAGCGCAGTGGTTAGCGCACTCGCCTCCCTACCGAGGGGACGCGAGGTTGAATCCCACACGAGGGGATTAAGTCTCCTGACGTCTACTACCCCTCTTAATTAATTAGCAGTAAACAGATACCCTGGAGTTAGCAGACTGTTGTGGGTCGCATCCCCTTTACTGTGGGTGAAAACTTTTACGTTTGAGAGGAGAGTGCCCCCACACAAGCAGACTGTTGCTGCTGGCGGCCCGCTGGTTCAAAAATCCATCACAGCTTGGGTTGATCCTCATTGAGTGACTGGCGTTACCGTGTTATCCTGCGTTATTCGGGGGTAATAATCCTAGGTTAATCAATAATAGTCGGAAGTAGTTCCTCAAATTTCCTCCTGACGACAGATAGAGGTCTCTCAGACTTTTGTTGTGAAGTCTCGAACCCGAGATGTTTATCGGGAGTATCTCCTAGTGTATTTGTTACGCCCCTGTAATTTTTTTTGGAAGGGGGGGGAGGGAAGGGTATTATCCTCGCTCATAAGAAACACTTTCTAGTGCAAAGCGTGGTAAGTCCCTTTCGCCTGCACTCCAGAGAGCAGTATAAGAAACTTCAGGCGTTCCCAATAGTCGAATTGGTACTGGCAGATGAGGATTTATTATCTTCAGGTCTGTAGTTCTACCTGCCTTCAATGGGGCTGTTAAGTGCACCGTAATAATATTCCACTCTACGAGACAACGACGGCCTTGAGGAGTATCGGCACTGGCTTGTCATCTCTTGTTTTGCAGGTCCTTGTTACCCACCCAATCATTTTCTTTGCCTTTGTGACAGCGTCACAGTTGTCTTTCATAAACGTACATTATGATATGGTTATTCCCAGGTTCATTACATTCCACTTACACTCTGTCAAGTGGTTTGATTGCATTCTGCCTTGTCATTCTTCTTCTATAGCACAATAACTGAAATTTGTTCTTGTCGAGCTTCCTATTTGTTTCAGTGGCTCAGTGGGAAGCTGGATTTTATGTGGGTTTGAAGGTCGTGTCCTCTAGGGATGTCAGTTTAAGAATGAGACACTTATGCAGCTTATGCAACACAGTGGCTACATCAGTCCAATATAAAGAAGAACGGTGTACGGAGAGGAGTAGCTTGAGGTAATCAGTCCCTCAGCCTGGAATCGATGTGTTCAGTCCATCAACTGGAGGGACTGACCACCTCAAAACATCGTCTTCAAGGGTGATGGACTGATTACATCGTCTTCACATCTCTACTGCTCCTGCAAACTCCTCTGTACTCGACTGAAGAAGCCTACTGTGTAGGCGAATCGTTTCGGAATAAAGATACCTAACTGTTGCACACGTGTCTTACTTATCAACCTGTTGGTATCGTATACCATTATCATATTCAGATAGGACTGACGAGAGGTTGGACAACAGCTCTTAGCCTGTGATTTTAGAAACGTCTAGAACTGACCGAAACGTCTTTGCAAAGTTTCTTCTCTAAATGTGGGTTATTTGTTCATGTTGATAATACCAGAAGATATCAGATTGATAAATTAGACACAGGTGCAACTCTTGGGTATCTTTATTGAGGAAACGTTTCGCCACACAGTGGCTTCATCAGTCCATACAAAGGAGAATCTTGAAGAACAGGAGGAGAATGAGGTAATCAGTCCCTCAACCTTGAATCGATGTGGTCAGTCCATCAATCTTGAATAGAATACGGCATACGTGCTGAGAAGGAGCTTATAAACCGTTGGCAGGAGAGGTGCAGCAGTCGTAGGTGGTGTCACATTTGTTCAATGTGGAAGTAGGTCGTTCTTTGAAGGAGAGGTGCAGCAGTCGTAGGTGGTGTCACATTTGTTCAATGTGGAAGTAGGTCGTTCTTTGAACCATTCATCTACAAACCTGTCAGACACTGCAACTTCTTGGGAACTTAATACTTGGGAATTCTTCGCTTGCCTAATTCTTGGGCACGACCTACTTCCACATTGAACAAATGTGACACGACCTATGACTGCTGCACCTCTTCTGCCAACGGTTTATAAGCTCCTTCTCTGCACGTATGCCGTATTCTATTCAAGATTGATGGACTGACCACATCGACTCAAGGTTGAGGGACTGATTACCTCATTCTCCTCCTGTTCTTCAAGATTCTCCTTTGTATGGACTGATGAAGCCACTGTGTGGCGAAACGTTTCCTCAATAAAGATACCCAAGAGTTGCACCTGTGTCTAATTTATCAACATGTCGGTTCTCTGAATCATTCATCTACGAACCATTCATCTACAAATATCAGATACACGGCTGGAACAAGTGTAGAAGCCTTCATGAGGCAACTGGACAAGTGTCTTCACCAGGTGCCAGATCAACCAGGCTGTGATGGATATGTGGGGCAGGGGGCCTCCAGCAGCAATACCCTTGTTGACCAGGCAAGCACCAGACGAGCCTGGCCCATGGCCGGGCTCAAAGAGTAGACAAACTCTCAAAACTCTTCAAAGGTATATCAAAAGTATATATGTCATCAGTGCTTTTGATGAGTTTCGCCTTCCTTGTGGGGATATATTAGCCTCTTCGTGGGGGATATATTAACCTCTTTTAAACTAGGTAGGATGATGACGGTGCCTAGATTCCAGACACTACCTGGCGAAACGTTTTCATTATTAAATGTCCTGAGCTGTATACAACTGCCTTTTCCCACATTTTGCCGGTATCACCATAACATTTACTGCCACTGTTTTCATAGATCAGTTGATGATTTGTGATGATGTATTTATTTGAGGCTGCGTTATATAAATATGATTTTACCTGTTGATGATTTTGGGGAGTTGCAGTCCCCGAGGTGTTAGACTTGATTAGTCAGGCTATTTGCTCTAGCAACACGCAGTCGAGCATAAGCTCTACAGCCCATCTGATCAGGAATTGACTAGATGAACTGTTATCTATCCTCGAGTTTCTTCTGAGGACAGTTAGGGATCAGAACCGATAAATTAGACACATGTGCAACACTTAGGTGTCTTTATTGACGAAACGTTTTACACACAGTGGCTTCATCAGTCCAATACAAAGAGTGAAGATCAGAAGGATTTTGAGGTAATCAGTCCCTCAGCCTGAAGCAGGGACTGATTACCTCAAAATCCTAATCTTCACCAATCTTCTTTATATTGGACTGATGAAGCCACTGCGTTGCCAAACGTTTCCTTAATAAAGATACCCAAGAGTTGCACATATATCTAATTTATCAACTTGTGGGTTCTCTGAACCATTTATCCACAATGATCAGAGTACATGGGCGTATTCTCAGTGTCGCAGGAGGTCAGGCTGTGTCAGGAATGTTAGAAGAGTTGGGTGTCACACTGATGATAACTTCACGTGAGGTGACAATGGTCACACTGATGATAACTTCACGTGAGGTGACAATGGTCACACTGATGATAACTTCACGTGAGGTGACAATGGTCACACTGATGATAACTTCACGTGAGGTGACAATGGTCACACTGATGATAACTTCACGTGAGGTGACAATGGTCACACTGATGATAACTTCACGTGAGGTGACAATGGTCACACTGATGATAACTTCACGTGAGGTGACAATGGTCACACTGATGATAACTTCACGTGAGGTGACAATGGTCACACTGATGATAACTTCACGTGAGGTGACAATGGTCACACTGATGATAACTTCACGTGAGGTGACAATGGTCACACTGATGATAACTTCACGTGAGGTGACAATGGTCACACTGATGATAACTTCACGTGAGGTGACAATGGTCACACTGATGATAACTTCACGTGAGGTGACAATGGTCACACTGATGATAACTTCACGTGAGGTGACAATGTTTAGTCTGTTCTGTGGTTCCCTAAACGCTGAGTCATACAGTGGACTCAGTATTTAGTTCCGTTTCCTCGGCCTCTTCCGCAAATAGGCATTTCTCTTAGGCAATACTAGAGATTTTTTTTTTTTGGCTTTTGATGTTACATTACACAAAAAGTTTGATAATTTTCATTTTTTTTTTTTTTGGTGTCTCTCCTGGGCACTGCATGAAGCATTCAGTTATAACTGTTTTAAACGGGTCTAACTAGTTCATTCTTTCAGTTTTTTGGAAAGTCTGCAACCCATGAGAGGCTCAATTGTGTCCACTGACCATTATTACAATTCTAACTTCACAGTTCTTTTTGTTCCTTAATGTAAGTCAGTGGCGACTCGTAGCACCAGTAATACCTATACTATCGTACCGCATTAAACTTATATTTTTAATAATTTTTTTATCTCGTTTCAACAACAAATAAAATTTCGCTTATAAATACATTGAAAAACAACATACAACAGATTTTTCCTGTAATATATTTGTCAGTTGCAAATTATTTTAGCGTAAGGTTGATGAATTCATACGTCTGGCAGTATCTGGGGGGGGACTGCAGCTCTGCAGCTCTTATAGACGAGCCGCCACTGGTGTAAGTCTACATTGCTTCTAATCTCACACCTTCATTCTCTAGCAACACTTCTTCAGTATGTTTCATTATTCATTTATTCTCGGTTAATTCATTTATTGCTGTAATATAGTTTACGTGCCCTGAAGACTATCTTCATAAGACTATGGAGGTCTGGAAGTCGATCCATGTCAGAATATTGATTATATTGTGGGTCGAGTTTTGTGTGTTCGACATCCTGGTACAGAGTACAGGTGTGGGAGGGGGGGAAGGTTGCCACCTGGCTGATCCTGGACCAAGCCTGCATGATGCCTAGTTTCCTTAAATTCCTGTTAGGCTTTCGTCAGTCTTTCGTGAGATTTTCGTGGCAGTCCTTCCTCAGCTCCTCGTCAGGTTGCTGGCGAGGAAGGAGCCTGAAGGCACGTGTCTCAGGGCTGAGACTCGCGACCACTACAATTGCTCACTTCCTGTTGACTGTCCCAGTATCCCTCACTCCCACCTCGGTTAGGTCCCTCTCCCTCCTTCCCTAACTCCCCCACTAAATCAGTCAACTCCCTCTCCTTCCTTCCATAACTCCCCCTTTACCTCAGTCAGCTCCCTCTCCCTCCTTCCCTAACTCCCCCTCTACCTCAGCTCCCTCTCCCTCCTTCCATAACTCCCCCTCTATCTCATTCAGCTCCCTCTCCCTCCTTCCCTAACTCCCCCCACTTCACAACAGTCCAACTCACTCACCCACCTAAGCCTTGACCCTTTCTTTACCATTCACCACCTTCAGCCTTGTTCCTCTCCTTGTTTCTTCTATCACTTCTTCCTTATCTCAGTTGCTTCCTCACAGCTTCCATCTCCCCGCCACGCGTGTCTTGACTTCTAGCGCGCCCTTCCCTGCCGCACCTTAAGTTCCATTTAAAGTTATCTAGTGTTTTTAAGTTCTCCATATTGTGTTCATTAAGTTTAATAAAAGAAAAGCGGCTCCACTCTGCAGTTCCCAGAAACAATATTGTGGGCGAGAGAGAGAGAGAGAGAGAGAGAGAGAGAGAGAGAGAGAGAGAGAGAGAGAGAGAGAGAGAGAGAGAGAGAGAGAGAGCTACTAGGATCACATGACACCAAAATTAATTCAGAACAGTCAAGAATGGGTTATAAGTCCAAAGATACTGCAAGAAAACTTGTTCTTATTTCCTATGGATTATTAGGTAATAATAATAATAATAATAATAATAATAATAATAATAATAATAATAATAATAATGATAATAATAATAATAATTATACGATCCGTAACATGCGAAAATGACAAAGAACAAATGTAAATCTCCTACTATAAACAGAATCGCTGTCTAGATGAGCGTTAACACTTACCCAGCATGTAAATTAGTGACTACCTGCGCAGATGGCCCTGGCAGGACGAGGCATCACCGGCACTACAGCACTAAGCTAGGGGCGTCTAGTGTTATACCAACACACCGGTAAACTTACCATTAGAGCACATTCAAACCGATTTTTACGAGACTGACCGGTCTGGTTAAGACCACTAAATCATACGGGAACTGGTTTTGCTGTTTCGCCCCTGGGATAGACAAAGGATTGGCTTCTCTCAGTGTTACAGCACAGGTCGTAGGAAGACTAGTTTTTGCACTAGGTGGCTAGCCATGGGAGGTGTTGGCGTGGGCGTGGGTGTGAAAGTGTTCCTGTGGGCGTGAGTCTTGCGTGGGTGTCGGATCTCCAGTCACGCCTCTTCGTGACTTCGCTGTTGTTGTGTAATACGGTGAAAGGTCTCTTGTCTCTCTCTCTCATTCTCTCTAGTGCACAAATCGATGAGTGTACACACACAGGCGCGCTAGCGTACACACATCTCCTGAGGCGCACATCTACCAAATAACTGCTGCAGCATGTGGGCGCCTGGCTAACCTAAGAACAGCGTTCCGACACCTGAGTAGTCATTCATGACACTGTACACCGTGTAAGTTAGGCCCATATTGAAGTATGCAGCACCAGTATGGAACCCACATCTGGTCAAGCACGTCAAGAAATTAGAAAAAGTACAAAGGTTTGTAATAAGACTAGTCAGAGCTAAGGAGCATGTCCTACGAGAAGAGGATAAGGGAAATCAACCTGACGACACTAGAGGACAAGAGGGATAGAGGGGACATGATAACGACATACACAATAGTGAGAGTAACTGACAAAGTGGATAGAGACAGAATGTTTCAGAGATGGGACACAGCAACAAGGGGTCACAACTAGAAGTTGAATACTCATATGAGTCACAGGGATGTTAGGAAGTATTTCTTCAGTCATAGAGTTGTCAGGAAGTGGAACAATCGGGAGAGTGATGTAGTGGCGGCATGATCCATACATAGTTTAAGAAGAGGTACGATAAAGCTTACGGAGCAGGGAGAGAGCAGACCTAATATTATTATTGTTATTATTATTATGGGGAGCGCTAAACCCATAGGATTATACAACGCATGTGGGGGGATGGAAGGTATTCAAGCTCAATTCAGGGAACTAGAGCACAGATCCAATTCCCTAGATCAAGAGCTCCTCACCAGCATCAAGGAAACTCCCTTGAGGGGAGTATACCTAGTAGCGACCAGCGAAGAGGCAGGGTCAGGAGCTATGACTCGACCCCTGCAGCCACAAAAAGTGAGAAATAGGTCAGTATACACACACACACACACACACACACACACACCTAGTAGCGATCAGTGAAGAGGTGGGGCCAAGAGCTCGGACTCGACCCCTGCAACCTCAACTAGGTGAGTACAACTAGGTGAGTACACACACACACACACAGTCAGAGCAGAACAGAACAGCAAGGGCAAGCACACACACAACTATTCTCAGAACCATACAACCTATCACACCATCCCAACACACACTACAATCCATACCCACAGCCTCCACCCAACACCGAGCTATAGAATCCCACAGTATGCTACCAGGTCTCCCACCCTCACAGGCCCCCCAAACCACAGTGTTGGAAAGGAAACTGAAGGTATGGTACACAAACGCTGATGGAATAACAAATAAGTGGGAGGAGTGGCAGGAAAGAGTCAAAGAGGCATCACCGGACATCATAGCTCTCACAGAAACCAAGCTTACAGGTATGATAACAGATGCCATCTTTCTAATGGGATACCAAATCCTGAGGAAAGACAGAGGGAACAGGGGGGGTGGAGGAGTGGCATTGCTGATCAAAAATCGCTGGAATTGTGATGAGCTGGAGAGAGGAGACAGCGGAGAAAAAAGTGATTACATAGTGGGAACGCTTCACTCTATAGGTCCCAAGGTGGTAATAGCAGTGATGTATAACCCACCACAGAACAGCAGGAGGCCAAGGCAAGAGTACGACGAGAGCAATAGAGCGATGGTTGACACACTGGCTACAGTGGCCAGAAGAGCTCATGCATGCAGGGCAAAGCTCCTGATCATGGGTGACTTTAACCACAAGGAGATCGATTGGGAGAACTTGGACCCGCATGGGGGCCAAGATACATGGAGGGCTAAGATGATGGAGGTGGTACTGGAAAACTTCATGTACCAACACGTAAGGGACACTACAAGAGAGAGAGGATAGGATGAACCAGCAAGGCTGGACTTAGTATTTACCTTGAGTAGTGCAGATATCGAGGACATCACATATGAAAGACCCCTTGGGGCCAGTGACCATGTGGTTTTAAGCTTCGAATACACAGTAGAGCTACAAGTGGAGGGAGAACCAGGAAGGCCAGGACGAATGAAGCCAAACTACAAGAAAGGGGATTACACAGGAATGAGGAACTTCCTGAACGGAGTTCAGTGGGACAGAGAACTGGCAGGGAAGCCAGTTAATGAGATGATGGAATATGTAGCAACAAAATGCAAGGAGGCTGAGGAGAGGTTTGTACCCAAGGGTAACAGGAATAATGAAAAAGCCAGGATGAGCCCATGGTTTACCCAAAGGTGCAGGGAGGCAAAAACCAAGTGTGCTAGGGAATGGAAGAAATATAGAAGGCAAAGGACCCAGGAGAATAAGGAGAGCAGTCGTAGAGCCAGAAACGAATATGCACAGATAAGAAGGGAGGCCCAAAGACAATATGAAAACGACATAGCAGCAAAAGCCAAATCTGACCCGAAACTGTTGTACAGCCACATCAGGAGGAAAACAACAGCCAAGGACCAGGTAATCAGGCTAAGGAAGGAAGGAGGAGAGACAACAAGAAATGACCATCAAGTATGTGAGGAACTCAACAAGAGATTCAAAGAAGTGTTCACAGAGGAGACAGAAGGGGCTCCAGAAAGACGGAGAGGTGGGGCACACCACCATGTGCTGGACACAGTGCACACAACCGAGGAAGAAGTGAAGAGGCTTCTGAGTGAGCTAGATACCTCAAAGGCAATGGGGCCAGATAACATCTCCCCATGGGTATTGAGAGAGGGAGCAGAGGCGCTATGTGTACCCCTAACAACAACATTCAATACATCTATCGAAACAGGGAGATTGCCTGGGGCATGGAAGACAGCAAATGTAGTCCCAATCTTTAAAAAAGGAGACAGACATGAAGCATTAAACTACAGACCAGTGTCACTGACATGTATAGTATACAAAATCATGGAGATTATCAGGAGAAGAGTGGTGGAACACCTAGAAAGGAATGATCTCATCAACAGCAGCCAACATGGTTTCAGGGATGGGAAATCTTGTGTCACAAATCTACTGGAGTTCTATGACATGGTGACAGCAGTAAGACAAGAGAGAGAGGGGTGGGTGGATTGCATATTCTTGGACTGCAAGAAGGTGTTTGACACAGTTCCACACAAGAGATTGGTGCAAAAACTGGAGGACCAAGCAGGGATAACAGGGAAGGCACTACAATGGATCAGGGAATACTTGTCAGGAAGACAGCAGCAGTCATGGTACGTGGCGAGGTGTCAGAGTGGGCACCTGTGAACAGCGGGGTCCCACAGGGGTCAGTCCTAGGACCAGTGCTGTTTCTGGTATTTGTGAACGACATGACGGAAGGAACAGACACTGAGGTGTCCCTGTTTGCAGATGACGTGAAGTTGATGAGAAGAATTCACTCGATCGAAGACCAGGCAGAACTACAAAGGGATCTGGACAGGCTGCAGACCTGGTCCAGCAATTGTCTCCTGGAGTTCAATCCCACCAAGTGCAAAGTCATGAAGATTGGGGAAGGGCAAAGAAGACCGCAGACGGAGTATAGTCTAGGGGGCCAGAGACTACAAACCTCACTCAAGGAAAAATATCTTGGGGTGAGTATAACACATCTCCTTAAGCGCACATCAACCAAATAACTGCTGCAGCATATGGGCGCCTAGCAAACCTCAGAACAGCATTCCGACATCTTAATAAGGAATTGTTCAGGACCCTGTACACCGTGTACGTTAGGCCCATATTGGAGTATGCGGCACCAGTTTGGAACCCACACCTAGCCAAGCACGTAAAGAAACTAGAGAAAGTGCAAAGGTTTGCAACAAGACTAGTCCCAGAGCTAAGAGGTATGTCCTACGAGGAGAGGTTAAGGGAAATCAACCTGACGACACTGGAGGACAGGAGAGATAGGGGGGACATGATAACGACATACAAAATACTGAGAGGAATTGACAAGGTGGACAAAGACAGGATGTTCCAGAGATTGGACACAGTAACAAGGGGACACAGTTGGAAGTTGAAGACACAGATGAATCACAGGGATGTTAGGAAGTATTTCTTCAGCCACAGAGTAGTCAGTAAGTGGAATAGTTTGGGAAGCGATGTAGTGGAGGCAGGATCCATACATAGCTTTAAGCAGAGGTATGATAAAGCTCACGGTTCAGGGAGAGTGACCCAGTAACGACCAGTGAAGAGGCGGGGCCAGAAGCTTGGACTCGACCCCTGTAACCTCAACTAGGTGAGTACAACTAGGTGAGAACACACACACGCGCACACACACACACACACACACACACACACACACACACACACACACACACACACACATGGGGCCAGAAGCTATGACTCAACCTCTGCAACCACAATTAGGTGAGTACACACACACACACACACACACACACACACACACACACACACACACACACACACACACACACACACTCACACAGAGAACCGGTCATGCGTGTTCTCACCTGGTTTTTAATTAGTGCTCAAAGTATCCAAGGTGAGATTGTTTTCTTTCTCTGCATTACGTGAGTTTCTCTTCCACACCAGTGACTGTGGCGGCGATTACCAAGAGACCCGTTTGGGTTTTGCAACACTTAAAATAATCAATGTATTTTTTGTTCCAGTTTTAGGATCGAGCACGCACGCAAACACACAGACACACACACACACAGACACACACACACACACACACACGCACACACACAAACACGCACACACACACACACGCACGTACGGACGCACGCGCGCACACACACACACACACACACACACACACACACACACACGCGCGCGCACACACACACACACACACACACACACACACACACACACACACACACACACACACACACGTGGAGAGAATAACAGGAGTTGAATAGGAAAAGCCTGACTATAAAAGAGGGGACTACATAGGGTTGAAGAACTTCCTGCGGGAGGTCCAGTGGGAAAGAGAACTGGCAGGAAAGCCAGTAAATGAAATGATGGAATATGTAACAACAAAATGCAAGGAGGCAGTGGAAACGTTTATTCCCAAGGGCAACAGTAACAATGGGAAGACCAGAACGAGCCCCTGGTT
>NC_091352.1:11726132-11756132 GCF_038502225.1 Cherax quadricarinatus | reverse complement strand
GCAAAACGTTACCTCAGTAAAATGTCTTGTTGTATCTGTGTCCGTTTACCTAAGAAAGACATAACTGTACAAATATGATTATTGTTACTTGAACACATTATTACAGAGTCGAGTTCTATACTTGAGACAGTGGGGATCAGACAGAGGGGATCCGACCCTCAGTCTTGGTCCTGACGGAGGGTACCTTTGATATACCTTTGAGGGTTTTCGACTTTCCTAGCCTCGGAGCCCATCTCCTGAGTGTTTAAGAGTGTGGGACCACGAATGTTGACACAATGTTCACTTACTGTGTCCAAGGCGCCTCTGCTTTTCACTGGGTTAATTGTGCATTTTCACACATAGCTCGCATTCCTGTGTGTTATGGTAGTGTGGAAATCAATCTCTCTCTCTCTCTCTCTCTCTCTCTCTCTCTCTCTCTCTCTCTCTCTCTCTCTCTCCTTCGCTGCAGTGATTATAGATTTAGGTATGACGGCCCTTTCAAGGCAGGCGAGAGTGATGAAGTGGAAAACGTACAGAGAACTTTCACTGCTCGTGTACACTCAGTCAAGCATCTAAACTGCTGGAAATGCTTAAATTCATTCAACTGTACTCCTTAGAACGTAGGCGAGAAAGGTAGTAGTAGTAGAAGTAGTAGCAGTATTAGTAGTAGAAGTAGCAGCAGTATTAGTATTAGTAGTAGTATTAGAAGTAGTATTAGTAGTAGTAGTAACAGTAGTAGTAGTAGTAGTAGTAGTAGTAGTAGTAACAGTTGTAACAGCATCAGCAGCAGCAATAGCAATAGTAGTAGTGATGGTGGTGGTAGTAGTACTAGTAGTAGAAGTGGTGGTGGTAGCAGTAACAGCAGCAGCAACAGAAGCAGTAGTAGGGGTGGTAGTAGTAGTAGTAGTAGTAGTAGTAGTAGTAGTAGTAGTAGTAGTAGTAGTAGTAGTAGTAGTAGTAAGTAGCAGCAGTAGGAGTATGAGAGATCCAATCTCCTCTTTGGTTCCCACGCCTTCCCCTCTCTCTCTCTCTCTCCTCCCCTCCCTTCTAAACTACTCCCCCTCAACCCTGATTCCCCCTCCCCTCCTCCCACGGGCGGCCGCGTGTGAGCCCTAATTGACTCGCTGAACCCAGGTGCCCACTGCCCTCTGCCCACTGCTCATCACCACCTGCCCACCACCCCCACCTGCTCATCACCACCTGTCCACTATGTTTGCTGCCTCCAGTCTGCCACCTGTTCAACAACACCTGCCCACCACCACGCCACCTGCCTACTACCACCACTTGCTCACTACCACCACCCTGCCCACCGCTACCTACCCACTACCAGCCCTCTGCCACCACCCTGCCTTCTACCACCTGCCCTGCCCACCACTACCTGCCCTCTACCACCACCTGTCCACTACCAACCCATCACCACCAGCCCACCGATGGCTCCAACTCCTTCAAAACCAGCAAATGTTCTTTTTACACACAAGATATTAAAAAAAACTTTAACAACGGGTGTTATTGTAGTCAGATTAAATTATGCAACATCTGGGTATATTTAAAGTAGACGCTTCACCATCCAGTGGCTTTATCAATACAGAATCTAGGATATAATTTGAAGACAGTAGAACCATACGACTTCTTAGAAGTAGTTCAGGATTGTTTTTTGAAGCAGTTTGTGACAGAACCTACAAGGGGAAATAACCTGCTTGACTTAGTTAATAATTTAGAAATTTCAGAGGAACTGGGTGCTAGCGACCACAAATCAATTACCAAAGTATCACCGACTACGGTGATCTTCACACCAACTCCAAGGCTGAGGGACTGATTACTTCATCTTTTGTATATAGTTCTGCTGTCTTCAAATTATATCCTAGATTCTGTATTGATAAAGCCACTGGATGGCGAAACGTCTACATTAAAGATACCCAGATGTTGCACATGTGTCTAATTCCTCACATTTCAAAAATGCAGATTTGCTCCTCCATACATCAGTCATTTTCGGATATACCTCTGATGAGTTTCCAGAGTCTTTCTACTCTCGGAGCCCGGCCATGGGCCAGGTTCGTCTAGTGCTTGCTAGGTCAAGGAGGCTGCTGTTGCTGCTTGAGACCCACTGTCCCATATATCCATCACAGCCTGTTTGATCTGACTTCTACACTTGTTCCAGCAGTGTTTCTGATATCTTCTGGTAAGATATTTCCCTTCCTTATTCATCCATTGACCTCCCCCCCGGAACGCCCTCCAGGTAGACTCCAGGTAGACTGAAAGAACTCGTCAATTCTCCGTGCAACGAGTCCAGGTCCCCTTTCCAACTGACAAGTTTCTTGAAGTATTTCTACACTTGGCTCCAAGGCAACACCAGAAGAACTGCCGCCACTAGCGTCTCCACCAGCAACCGCCTGATAGACCAGGCAAGCACCAAACCAAGCCTGGCCCGGAGCCGGGCTCCGGGAATAGATTCTCGGAACTCATCAAAGGTTAAAGTACCTGAAGGAGGTTTCCAGGGGTCAACGCCCCCTCCGTAGATTAAGACCTACTCACCCAAGCTGTTACTACTGGCCGCACGCGGTCCAACGTACGAACCACAGCCCATCTGGTCAGCAACTGATGTGATTAACTAGCCAAGTTCCCACTCGAAGAACTCAAATTTTGCTCCCAGGAATAGTAACGCGCAGGCGTTTAGACCATTCCCTGGAAATGGTACAGTCCGAACACCCTGGATAACCATCTCGAACCACTGAAACACGCCCGAGCGAATGCATCTAAGTCAGCAGATGCGACAGCTTGAAGGTCAGCGTGCAGCATGTAAACAACGACCGTACTAGAGGGAATAAGGCCCTTCTGGTTACCTCAGAACCAGATACTCAGAGGGAAGTGAGTGCGTGGGAGGCAGTCCTTTAAGTTCCCAACACTCTTACAATGAATCAAAGGCAGCTTTATCTGTCTCCATTCTAGCACCAATCATACCTAAAATACACGACTCCACCACCACCTACTACTACTACTACCATCACCACTCTACCTTCATTCTCTATACATACTTGCTGCCTATAAAATGTATGTGTTTGCTTAAAAATCCCGGTCTATCTGGAGTCTACCTGGAGGGTATTCCAGGGATCAACGCCCGCGCGACCCGGTCCACGACCAGGCCTCCCGGTGGATCAGGGCCTGATCCATCGGGAGGCCTGGTCGCACGTAGTCCAACGTACAAACCACAGCCCGGCTGATCGAGAACCGACTTTAAGCATCTGTCCAGCTCTCGCTTGCATTCCAGGTGAGAGAGATACATCATAATCTACACTTGGAAAAGCCTAGAAGGAATGGTCCCGAATCTGCACACAGAAATCACTCCCTATGAAAGCAAAAGACTTGACAGGCGGTGCAAAATACCCCCAATGAAAAGTAGGGGCGCCATTGGTACACTAAGGGAAAACACCATAAGTGTCCGGGGCCCAAGACTGTTCAACAGCCTCCCACCATGCATAAGGGGAACATTACAAAAAAGTAAAGTGTATACTGAAAGAACTTAGAAGTTTGTAAGCTCCTCCTGCCATCTGACGTGTTCACGAGGCTGCAAAAACCAGCAAACCTGTCAGAGTGCAAAACATTGAACACACTTCTGTTTCCCCTCTACATGACAATCCTGGCTACCCATAACACTTAATAATTCTCTCTCTCTCTCTCTCTCTCTCTCTCTCAGTATTACACACAGCAAAACTGCTGAGTGCTTGTTGAGGTCATTTATGGGGAAGGGGAGGAAGGGGACTGCGAGCAAAGAGGGGAGGGAGGGGACTGAGAGTAGAAAGGGGAGATGGTAAGGAAGGGAGATAGACAAGGGAGGGAGGGAGAATGGGGGAGGGATAATGACAGTAGAGAGGGAAGGCAGAATAGCGATTGTGGGAATGCTGGTGTCATGTACGAGCAGCAGCAGCAGCAGCAGCAGCAGCAGCAGCAGTGGTGGTAGTGGTGGTAGTAGTAGTAGTAGTAGTAGTAGTAGTAGTAGTAGTAGTAGTAGTAGTAGTGGTGGTGGTGGTGGTGGTAGTAGTAGTAATCGTAGTTGTAATAGTAGTAGGAGGGGCAGCAGCAGCAGGCAACAGATAGTGCCAACAGCAACACTAATCAACCAACAGCCTGGTTGACCAGGCCATCCAGCGGGAGGCCTGATCTGAGACTGAGACGCGGGGGGCGTTAACCCCCCGCAACACTCTCCAGTTAGATACCTCAGCAGTGTGCTGCTACCCCCACTATGATCAACCTGGAGGGTGTTCTGGGGCTCAACGCCCCCGCGGACCGATCCTCGACCAGGCCTCCCGGTGCATCAGAGCTTGATCAGCCAGACTGTTACTGCTGGACTCAAACACAACCCAGCTTATCGGGCACTGACTTTAGGTATCTGTCAAAACGTTTGCTTGGACCAGTTCCTCTCAGGATTTTCCAGGTGCAGATTATGATGCGCGCTACTAAACTGTGATAACACCTGTCGAAGGCCTTTGTAAAGTCTGTGTATACTATAACTGCGTTCTGTTCTCCAGTGCATCCAAGACCATGTCCAGTACTAGATGCAAGAGGCAGGAGCGCCTTGTTCTAAACCCATGTTGCCCTGGCTTGTTCAGTAGCTGGGCATTCAACAGTATCTCACATATTCCTTTGCTGATGGTAACATAGTAGGAACAAAGACCAACTGCATTTCCACTGTCATATTCCATCACACAGGATGGGTTCCCTGTCATATTCCATCACACAGGATGGGTTCCCTGTCATATTCCATCACACAGGATGGGTTCCCTGTCATATTCCATCACACAGGATGGGTTCCCTGTCATATTCCATCACACAGGATGGGTTCCCTGTCATATTCCATCACACAGGATGGGTTCCCTGTCATATTCCATCACACAGGATGGGTTCCCTGTCATATTCCATCACACAGGATGGGTTCCCTGTCATATTCCATCACACAGGATGGGTTTCCTGTCATATTCCATCACACAGGATGGGTTCCCTGTCATATTCCATCACACAGAATGGGTTCCCTGTCATATTCCATCACACAGGATGGGTTCCCTGTCATATTCCATCACACAGGATGGGTTCCCTGTCATATTCCATCACACAGGATGGGTTCCCTGTCATATTCCATCACACAGGATGGGTTCCCTGTCATATTCCATCACACAGGATGGGTTTCCTGTCATATTCCATCACACAGGATGGGTTCTCTGTCATATTCCATCACACAGGATGGGTTCCCTGTCATATTCCATCACACAGGATTGGTTCCCTGTCATATTCCATCACACAGGATGGGTTCCCTGTCACATTCGATCACACAGGATGGGTTCCCTGTCATATTCCATAACACAGGATGGATGCCCTGTCATATTCCATCATACAGGATGGGTTCCCTGTCATATTCCATCACACAGGATGGGTTCCCTGTCATATTCCATCACACAGGATGGGTTCCCTGTCATATTCCATCACACAGGATGGGTTCCCTGTCATATTCCATCACACAGAATGGGTTCCCTGTCATATTCCATCACACAGGATGGGTTCCCTGTCATATTCCATCACAGGATGGGTTCCCTGTCATATTCCATCACACAGGATTGGTTCCCTGTCTCATTCCATCACACAGGATGGGTTCCTTGTCATATTCCATCACACAGGATGGGTTCCCTGTCATATTCCATCACACAGGATGGGTTCCCTGTCATATTCCATCACACAGGATGGGCTACCCTGTCATATTCCATCACACAGGATGGGTTACCTGTCATATTCCATCACAAAGGATGAGTTACCCTGTTATATTCCATCACACAGGATGGGTTCCTCACATCAGGTGATGACGTCCGTCATCTAGAGCGTGTAGACTAGAGCAGGGCGGTGAGGTTATCGTCAGAGATTCCACTGTGAGATTCAGTAGCTACTACAACTGCAAAGATTTCCTTCAGTTAGGGCAGCAGGAGCTGCAGCAGAGCCAGCAACAGCAGAGAGAGAGAGAGAGAGAGAGAGAGAGAGAGAGAGAGAGAGAGAGAGAGAGAGAGAGACAGAGAGAGAGAGAGAGAGAGCCAGTGGCATAACTAAATTAGACACACTCCGAGAACCTAGCGTTCGAACCCCAATTCTTGTTTTCTTATGTTTTTGTGTTTGTTCACACACACACACACACACACACACACACACACACACGGATTATCACCTCAGTCATACTCATTGTCTTCCAAACTGATTAATGACTCATTGAACACTGTCATCATGCGACTTCTGCGATATCATCAGTATTGGACATCAACTACAATATCATCCGTATTAAGGATCAAATACGATATCCGTATTGGACAACAAATACGAAATCATCCGTATTATACATCAAATACAATATCATCCGTATTTGACAAGTATAATTAGATAAAAAATAACGAGTAATGCACATGTGCAGCACCTAGGTCTCTTTAACAGACGTTTCGCCCACCAACTGCGAACTGAGGGTTACGAAGCCATGTTTCTCCTCGTAGATTTTGCCCTTGAGAAAATGCAACCTGGGTTACTATCAATTACTTTTAATTGGCCTTTTTTTTTTTTGGTTGATATGGCTTTGCTGGACTCTGCTGATGCTTGGAGAGTCCAAGAGATAGGAAGGACTACTTACTCGACTATCCAGCAGTCCCTAGGGTGGCAGATAGATACTACTTCAGTAGCTTCTAGGAAAATGGTATCAATACACTTATCCAGTGGGCCCCCATGGAGGGGCTATTTACTAGCCCCCAAAGAAGGGCTGTCTACTGTCTAAGAGCCCCCAAAGAGGACTATCTGTCTAATAGCCCCCAAAGAGGACTAACTGTTCAACAGCCTCCCATCAAGCATTAGGGGAATTGCCAATAAACCCCTGGCTGCCTTCAAGAGAGAGCTGGACAGATACCTAAAGTCAGTGCCGGATCAGCCGGGCTGTGGCTCGTACGTCGGACTGCGTGCGGCCAGCAGTAACAGCCTAGTTGATCAGGCCCTGATCCATCGGGAGGCCTGGTCGTGGACCGGGCCGCGGGGGCGTTGATCCCCGGAATAACCTCCAGGTAACCTCCAGGTAATCTGTCTAATAGCCCCCAAAGAGGACTATCTACTGTCTAATAGCCCCCAAAGAGGACTATCTACTGTCTAATAGCCCCCAAAGAGAACCCTGTCTAAAGCCCCCAAAGAGGACTATCTACTGTCTAATAGCCCCCAAAGAGGACTATCTACTGTCTAATAGCCCCCAAAGAGGACTATCTACTGTCTAGCCCCCAAAGAGGACTATCTGCTGTCTAATAGCCCCCAAAGAGGACTATCTACTGTCTAATAGCCCCCAAAGAGGACTATCTACTGTCTGGTAACTTCTAAGGAGAATTATCTATACAGTAGCCTCCAGGGACTATCTACACTATACTGTCTAGTAACCCTAGGGAGGGACTACATTACTATCTAGTAGCCTCCAAAGAGGACTATTTACTATCTAGTAGTCCCCAGGGAGGAGCTACCTCTAGGGTCGACAGCAGCTCTGCCGGACAAGCAGAAGCAATATGTAACCTGACCTCGAGACCTGACCTAAGACAGAGCAAGTGCGCGACTTAAGAAATCGTAATGACACGATTGCAAATAAACCATACCCCCGGCCGGGATTGAACCCGCGGTCATAGAGTCTCAAAACTCCAGCCCGTCGCGCTAGCCACTAGACCAGCTAGCCACAATAAGATTCATCCAACTAGGTATATTTCTACACCATAGGAAAGTTAGCACAGGCACCTCTGTGACCACAAATGCAAGTTTTTACAGACGAATCTCCAGCTAGCGTGGCCGTGACGAACTCTAGCTCAAGTCCCTTCACTGCCGTCAACATGACTTAAGAAATCGTAATGACACGATTGCAAATAAACCATACCCCCGGCCGGGATTGAACCCGCGGTCATAGAGTCTCAAAACTCCAGCCCGTCGCGCTAGCCACTAGACCAGCTAGCCACAATAAGATTCATCCAACTAGGTATATTTCTACACCATAGGAAAGTTAGCACAGGCACCTCTGTGACCACAAATGCAAGTTTTTACAGACGAATCTCCAGCTAGCGTGGCCGTGACGAACTCTAGCTCAAGTCCCTTCACTGCCGTCAACATGACTTAAGAAATCGTAATGACACGATTGCAAATAAACCATACCCCCGGCCGGGATTGAACCCGCGGTCATAGAGTCTCAAAACTCCAGCCCGTCGCGCTAGCCACTAGACCAGCTAGCCACAATAAGATTCATCCAACTAGGTATATTTCTACACCATAGGAAAGTTAGCACAGGCACCTCTGTGACCACAAATGCAAGTTTTTACAGACGAATCTCCAGTGAAGGGACTTGAGCTAGAGTTCGTCACGGCCACGCTAGCTGGAGATTCGTCTGTAAAAACTTGCATTTGTGGTCACAGAGGTGCCTGTGCTAACTTTCCTATGGTGTAGAAATATACCTAGTTGGATGAATCTTATTGTGGCTAGCTGGTCTAGTGGCTAGCGCGACGGGCTGGAGTTTTGAGACTCTATGACCGCGGGTTCAATCCCGGCCGGGGGTATGGTTTATTTGCAATCGTGTCATTACGATTTCTTAAGTCATGTTGACGGCAGTGAAGGGACTTGAGCTAGAGTTCGTCACGGCCACGCTAGCTGGAGATTCGTCTGTAAAAACTTGCATTTGTGGTCACAGAGGTGCCTGTGCTAACTTTCCTATGGTGTAGAAATATACCTAGTTGGATGAATCTTATTGTGGCTAGCTGGTCTAGTGGCTAGCGCGACGGGCTGGAGTTTTGAGACTCTATGACCGCGGGTTCAATCCCGGCCGGGGGTATGGTTTATTTGCAATCGTGTCATTACGATTTCTTAAGTCATGTTGACGGCAGTGAAGGGACTTGAGCTAGAGTTCGTCACGGCCACGCTAGCTGGAGATTCGTCTGTAAAAACTTGCATTTGTGGTCACAGAGGTGCCTGTGCTAACTTTCCTATGGTGTAGAAATATACCTAGTTGGATGAATCTTATTGTGGCTAGCTGGTCTAGTGGCTAGCGCGACGGGCTGGAGTTTTGAGACTCTATGACCGCGGGTTCAATCCGGCCGGGGGTATGGTTTATTTGGAATCGTGTCATTACGATTTCTTAAGTCATGTTGACGGCAGTGAAGGGACTTGAGCTAGAGTTCGTCACGGCCACGCTAGCTGGAGATTCGTCTGTAAAAACTTGCATTTGTGGTCACAGAGGTGCCTGTGCTAACTTTCCTATGGTGTAGAAATATACCTAGTTGGATGAATCTTATTGTGGCTAGCTGGTCTAGTGGCTAGCGCGACGGGCTGGAGTTTTGAGACTCTATGACCGCGGGTTCAATCCCGGCCGGGGGTATGGTTTTCAAGTGCGCGAGTCTGGTCATGGCTAGATGGTTGATAAAGCTAGTTCTCTCTCTCTCTCTCTCTCTCTCACACATACACATTTTTTTTACAGAGCTAAGTCAAGAGTTTTTACTTTTGTTTACAGCGTATTTGCAGTCTCTCTCTCTCTCTCACTCACCGAGACAAATTGACGAAAGGGTGATTTTGGAATGGTGGTTATGGTGGTGGTGGGGAGAAAGGGGAAAAGTGTGTGAAAAGAGTTGAGAAGAGAGGGAGGGAGGGAGAATGATGGAGTGTGGTGGAGAGTCGCGGCCAATTACGATATGGAGGTGATGGAGGGGGAAGGGGGGAGTGTGGTGGGGAAGAAATAGTGATGGATATAGGGGGAATGGGTGAATAGTGGAAGAGAGATGTTGATGGTGAATGAGGAAGCAGTGAATGTAAGGGAGGGAGGTGATGGTGAAGGAGGGAGAGAGTAATGGTGATAGGAGTGATAGTGATAGGAGTGTAGATGATGAAAGTGGTGATGGGAGTGTAGGTGATGGGAGTGGTGATGAGAGTGTAGGTGATGGGAGTGTAGGTGATGAGAATGCTGTTGATGAGAATGCTGGTGATGGGAGTGATACTGATGGGAGTACAGGTAATGGGAGGTAACGGTGAGCTAGGGAAGGGGTGAGTGAGAGAGCCAGCGGAAATGATGGTGAGAAAGTCAAAGCGTGGGAATGTGTCAGGTAATTAAACCCCATCAAACTAATTAAGGTGATTAAGAAATGAACCATGTTACACAACGTGTCTGCAGTCCCAGTAATTACCGCACCACCATAAAACTTCAGAGTATACATACATGAATCCATCAAAACATATATGTACACACGCACTAACATCCTTTTCACACTATTTAACATATGTATGTATATGTATGTACGTATATGATCTTCAACTTCCCAGCCAATCGAACAAAAAGAGTAGTGGTCAACAGAGTTAAATCGGAGGCTGCCATAGTGAAGAGCTCTGTTCCACAAGGCACAGTACTCGCCCCCATCCTGTTCCTCATCCTCATATCAGACATAAACAGAGATATAACCCACAGCACTGTATCATCCTTTGCAGATGATACTAGGATCTGCATGAGGCTGTCATCTATTGAGGACGCGGTTCACCTCCAAGAAGATATAAACAAAGTTTTCCAATGGGCAACGGTAAACAATATGATGTTCAATGAGGACAAATTCCAACTACTCCATTATGGAAAACTGGAGGAGATAATAACTAGAACAGAGTATACTACAGACTCTGGCCATACAATAGAGCGGAAAAATAATGTAAGGGACCTGGGAGTAGTAATGTCTGAGGATCTCACTTTCAAGGATCACAACAGTGCCACGATCATAAGTGCAAAGAAAATGATAGAATGGATAATGAGAACGTTCAAAACGAGAGATGCCAAGCTAATGATGATCCTTTTCAAATCACTTGTTCTCTCTAGGCTGGAATACTGCTGTACATTAACATCTCCATTCAAAGCAGGTGAAATTGCAGATCTAGAAAGTGTACAGAGAACCTTCACTGCACGTATAAGTTCTGTCAAGCACCTTAACTACTAGGAACGCTTGGAAGCACTTGACTTGTATTCGTTGGAACGCAGGAGAGAGAGATATATCATAATCTACACTTGGAAAATCTTGGATGGAATGGTCCCAAATCTGCACACAGAAATCACTCCCTACGAAAGTAAAAGACTGGGCAGGCGATGCAAAATGCCCCCAATAAAAAGTAGGGGCGCCACTGGCACACTAAGAGAAAACACCATAAGTGTCCGGGGCCCAAGACTGTTCAACAGCCTCCCACCAAGCATAAGGGAAATTACCAATAAACCCCTGGCTGCCTTCAAGAGAGAGCTGGACAGATACCTAAAGTCAGTGCCGGATCAGCCGGGCTGTGGTTCGTACGTTGGACTGCGTGCGGCCAGCAGTAACAGCCTAGTTGATCAGGCCCTGATCCACCGGGAGGCCTGGTCGTGGACCGGGCCGCGGGGGCGTTGATCCCCGGAATAACCTCCAGGTATATATATATATATATATATATATATATATATATATATATATACATCGAGTCCTGCAGGCATTCTGCTCACATATAAATTTACGACGCTGTCAGTGTGACAGCGTCGTAAATGGTCCAAGTCGGACCGAAACGTCGTCGTAAGCTCCTCTCTCCTATGTGCGGGTTGTGTATTGTTCCAGTCACGGTACTGTGCCTTTTTGTTCTCGTCCATGATGTACTGGGTAGCTCGGACACTCCAAGAGTAGCCAGAACAATGAGCAAGACAGTAGCAAACACCGTGTTACTGAGAGCCTTCAGTGGAAATAAGTCACTTTGGCCTTTTTTTTTTGGGGGGGGGTTATCCTAGGTAATTTACACATATGTATGATAATTTGTGTAACTGTATTTATTTGTACCTGTGCCTATATAAACTTACTTAGTATTAAGACGGGACACATCAGCAGAAGACGAGGCTAAGCCAGTCACTGCAGCTAGGAGACTAGTGTAAACTTATACCCCTCACGCCAGCACGCCCTACAGAAAAACCTTCACACATTTCACTATAAAGAGTAAAAAAAGGTAAAATAATCTGGTGCCAAGTTGGATCGGGAGTCCCACAGGGCTCAAATCCAACCCCTGAGTCTCCCTCCGTTCTCACGACCTCGAACTGAGAGAATCCGAACCTTCTGTTCTCTAAACACAGGCGCCACAATCCCTTTTCCACCCTCCCCCTCCGCTCCCATCGTATCAGCCCCTATGATAGGATAGATGCAAGGGATAGTCGTACTTAAGTAGGGGTAGCGTAGAGGAGGTCCCTGGACGCCTGCTCAGCTATTGACAAGTGTGTGTGTGTGTGTGTTGATTGTGAAAGTTTGACGTATCGTCGCGCCGCCCTAAATGGACTTCTCAGAAGCTCGTATGTTTAGTGTTTATCAGAGCTTCGTATCGGAGCTTCAACGGACTGGTCGTGGTAAATAAGCAGCAAAATAAATCAATAATTTGCATCCACTTTAGCTTCAAATTTGCGAAGAGAGAGAGAGAGAGAGATAGAGAACGTAAGAAAAATATTTACTATGACGCAGAGAGACAGAGAATATAAAAATATTTACCCTGACGCAAGTCTAAAACACTGAGGAGGGGAGAAGGAAGAGGAGGAAAACGGGAGGATGGGAAAGGAGAAAGGAATAAGAGAAAGGGGGAAAACACCCACTGACCAATCTCATGAGAAAGCAATGGCTTCAAATTTAAATTGCATGAGACTGGCGCTGGAAAGAAAGGAACTCGGAGAGGCCACGTGTCCCCACAAAGAGCTGTGTCCGAGTCAATTAAACACGAGTCTCTCAGAGGTGAGCGAACACCATAATAGGATTAAGGCTCCTGAAGTGACGGCAATGTGTGGGAAAACTGCAGCGAAGACGACCATTAACACTGAAGTCTGACCCCTAGACTCTCACGAGCGTACGCCCCTCAAGGAAGGTTCCTTGATGTTGGTGAGGGGCTCTTGATTTAGGGAATTGGATCTGTGCTCCAGTTCCCCGAATTAAGCCTGAATGCCTTCCACATCCCCCCCCCAGGCGCTGTATAATCCTCCGGGTTTAGCGCTTCCCCTTGATTATAATAATAATAATTACGAGCGTACGTACATACGCACAAGAAGAAGAAGAAGAAGAAGAAGAAGAAGAAGAAGAAGAAGAAGAAGAAGAAGAAGAAGAAGAAGAAGAAGAAGAAGAAGAAGAAGAAGAAGAAGAAGAAGAAGAAAATATTTCATATGTTATGAGTTAAGTTTTAATATATCCCAGATTTATACTATTTGCATAGAAAAAGTCATCAAAGTTTTGATCAATGAACAAGAACTTGATGAAGTATTTTAGTTGACTGCTATACCTGGAGGATACCTGAAGAGTGTTTTTAGGGGGTCAACGCCCCCACCACGCCTTTCCGTGGAACAAGGCCTGATCAAGCAGGCTTTTACTGCTGGCCGCAAGTCTTGATAACAGCCAGAGGCTCGATGGTAATTTTTCTAATTCAAAGAAAGATTAAAAAAAGCAGATGCAATATTTAAAAAAAAAAAAAACACCGAGGTAGGGCGACCCAAAAAAAACGAAAGCACATTTACCATTATTCATTCAATCGCTGTTTTGCCAGAAGTGCGCTGATATCACAGTTCATACACCACATTACATAAAATATACTCCTAAAAGATAGGGGTGCTAAGAAAATTGGAATATTCAAATTGCCTCATGGAGAAAAATACAAATATTTTTCCTCGAAGCCTTTTTCATCTCCGAGACTATGGGTTCCCATAATTTTCACTAGAGACGGATCCCCCATACAATATCAGATAATAATAATAAATAGTTTCAAACAAATCAATGACTAAAGCTCAGTAAAATCACTAATCAAATTACCGGCCCATAAAAAGGCCGCTTGAACACAAAAAATCATTGGCTGATGGTCGCATTAATCAGATCCCAAATCCCCAGAGAAAGGAAGTAGTGCACAAGCGCTTTGGTGAATGTGTGTGTGAGGGAGTGAGGGAGTTGTCTCCCACGTGATGGAGAGGGAGGGAAGGAGGGAGGGAGGGAGGGTCTCCTGTGACGGAAAGAGTTGTTCCCCGAACGATGGAGAGATGGAGGGAGGCCTCCCAGATGTGACGCAGGGTAGGAGGGATGGAGGGAGGCCTCCCAGATGTGACGCAGGGAAGGAGGGATGGAGGGAGGCCTCCCAGATGTGACGCAGGGAAGGAGGGATGGAGGGAGCCCTCCCAGATGTGACGCAGGGAAGGAGAGATGGAGGGAGGCCTCCCAGATGTGACACAGGGAAGGAGGGATGGAGGGAGGCCTCCCAGATGTGACGCAGGGAAGGAGGGATGGAGGGAGGCCTCCCAGATGTGACGCAGGGAAGGAGGGATGGAGGGAGGCCTCCCAGATGTGACACAGGGAAGGAGGGATGGAGGGAGGCCTCCCAGATGTGACGCAGGGAAGGAGGGATGGAGGGAGGCCTCCCAGATGTGACGCATGGAAGGAGGGATGGAGGGAGGCCTCCCAGATGTGACGCAGGGAAGGAGGGAGGCCTCCCAGATGTGACGCAGGGAAGGAGGATTCTGTAGTCTGAAAACTCCACACTCCAGGTCTAGGAGTTGAGATGAGCCGAGGTACAATAATATCTCTTAGCTTGTAAATTCAACCATGCCAAAAACTCTCTCTCGTTCTCTGTCTCTTCTGTCTATCTTTTTTATTTTACACAGGGTTTAACAAGGTTAGTTTAAGGATTCCTAACTTTATCGACAAACTACAGACAAGTTTAGGATTTCTAACCTTATTGACAAGCTCTCTCTCTCTCTCTCTCTCTCTCTCTCTCTCTCTCTCTCTCTCTCTCTCTCTCTCTCTCTCTCTCTCTCTCTCTCTCTCCCACGTGCTAAGTCTCGCCCCATGGTTGCGTCGAGGGATACGGGTGCTGGGAGTTGCCTCACAAGGATCTTCAGATAGCCAAATGATGCTATTGTAATTTTTTTGATTGTTGTGACTCGGAGAGAGAGAACGAGAGAGAAAGAGAGAAAGAGAGAGAGAGAGAGAGAGAGTACACAAAGACTGTGTGATGGGAATACTAGCAGACTTTCACTAGCAAACACACTAGCCGGACGCACCATCGATGTAGAAGCGAAACGTTCTCAGCGGAATGTTTTTCTTTAGGCACTAAAATATAGTAGACAAAGAATGCTAAATTCTTACCACCTCTTGTACTAATCATATTCTCATTACTACTGCTACAACTACTACCATTGCTACTACTACTATTACTGCTAGTACTACTTCTACCACTGCTGTAACTACTACTGCTACTACTACTAAAACAACTACTACTATTACTACTACCACTACCAAGTCTACTACTGCTGATTCCATTACTACTACTACTAGTACATTCACTAGTAATACTATAACTACTATTGCTACCAACACAATAGACAATCTATCTCCCAGCATCCCACCACACTCTCGCACTCTGACGTGCCAAACCCAAGGGGGCATTTGTATCCATTTAACAGCACTAACAAGACTGATCAGGAATGCTCACTCCCCAGGGATGTACGTTGCCCCACACAAATATACGTCGCGTATACACCAGTATACGAGTATATACGAGTATACACGACGAGTCAAATGCTCGTATATCCTAGAATAATATAAGGGTTAAAAATTCGCGAACATTAGGCATGTAGTATAAAAAAATTGAAGGTTATAGACGTGTGCACGTGCGTAAGACACATGTTTTATATACACACACACACACACACACACACACATATATATATATATATATATATATATATATATATATATATATATATATATATATATATATATATATATATATATATATATATATATACAGTGGACCCTCGACCAGCGATGGCATCGATTAACGATAAATCTGACTAGCGATACATTTTATCGCAAAAATTTTGCCTCGATTAGCGCTAAAAAACGCGACCAACACTATTCCTTCCGTCTGAGACGCGTCCACTTCTGGCCAGTGTTTACAAGCCAGCCAGCCACCGCGGTCGCTTCCAAGCATACAATCAGAACATTTCATATTATCACAGCCTTTTTAGTGACTGCACCTGCAAAATAAGTCACCATGGGCCCCAAGAAAGCTTCAAGTGCCAACCCTACAGCAAAAAGGGTGAGAATTACTATGGATATGAAGAAAGAGATCATTGCTAAGTATGAAAGTGGAGTGCATGTCTCCGAGCTGGCCAGGCTGTACACAAAACCCCAATCAACCATCGCTACTATTATGGCCAAGAAAACGGCAATCAAGGAAGCTGTTCTTGCCAAAGGTGCAACTATGTTTTCGAAACTGAGATCGCAAGTGATAGATGTTGAGAGACTGTTATTGGTATGGATAAACGAAAAACAGATAGCAGGAGATAGCATCTCTCAAGCGATCATATGTGAAAAGGCTAGGAAGTTGCATGACGATTTAATTAGAAAAATGCCAGCAATTAGTGGTGATGTGAGTGAATTTAAGGCCAGCAGAGGTTGGTTTGAGAGATTTAAGAATCGTAGTGGCATACATAGTGTGATAAGGCATGGTGAGGCTGCCAGTTTGGACCAAAAAGCAGCTGAAAAATATGTGCAGGAATTCAAGGAGTACATAGACAGTGAAGGACTGAAACCTGAACAAGTGTTTAATGGTGACACTGACAATGTTGTGAAACACGTTAGGAATGTCATAAAGGAACGGGAGGTACAGGCCTCTATGGGCAGATATGTGCGACAGAGGTCCAGTGACTCTCAAGCTGGTCCTAGTGGCATTAAAAGAAGGGAAGTAACCCCGAAAAAAGACTTGCCACCTCAAGTCCTAATGGAAGGGGATTCCCCTTCTAAACACTAAGACCATCAACACACTCCCCTCTTCCCATCCCATCAATCATCACCAGATCTTCAATAAAGGTAAGTGTCATGTAACTGTGCATGTCTTCTTCAGTTTGTGTGTATTAAAATTAATATTTCATGTGTTAAAATTTTTTTTTTCAATACTTTTGGGTGTCTTGCACGGATTAATTTGATTTCCATCATTTCTTATGGGGAAAATTAACTTGACTAACGATTATTTTGACTAACGATGAGCTCTCAGGAACGGATTAATAGCGTTAGTCGAGGGTCCACTGTATATATATATATATATATATATATATATATATATATATATATATATATATATATATATATATATATATATATATATATATATATATAGAGAGAGAGAGAGAGAGAGAGAGAGAGAGAGAGAGAGAGAGAGAGAGAAAATATCCTCACCCCCACGGCTCCAGCTGTCAACTCCGCAAGATGTATAAGCACTATAACATAACTAGGCTCTTCACCCCCCCTTCCATCACGGCTGTACCTTCCTTCCTCCCCTCCCTCTTTTTCTTCTTCTATCTCATCTTTCCCTCTCTCCCTCCCTTCCTCCTCACTCTCAAAAGAAACATCCTTTTCTCTATCCATACCTACTAGCTGTTGGTCTCTCAAATAAGAGAGGACGCATGACATATTTAAGTGTACTAACAAGCATATACGAAAGTAGTGAAACGAACATACTAAATTCGTGTGAGTTTATTATCTTATATTACCAACTGTAACAACAGAGAGAGAGAGAGAGAGAGAGAGAGAGAGAGAGAGAGAGAGAGAGAGAGAGAGAGAGAGAGAGAGAGAGAGAGAGAGAGAGAGAGAGAGAGAGAGAGAGAATGAGTAAGGGGATTTACATTACTCATCAGGAGCTTTGACAAAAATTAACCTTGACACTGATCATGTGATGATCGTCTCAACAGAACTTTCTCGTCACTCGACTGAAACCTTCCTCCGGCTTACCCCTATAAAAAAAAAAACTGTGGTTCATAACATTCCCCGTGTTACACAGCAGTCACAGGGGAGCCACAGAAGGCGTCCGCTTCTCCCATATCCACTAAATTCTCACACCTTAAAGCAATTACCTAAACTGCTCCAGCCTCACCCATAGTAATTAGAGCGTCCCATCACTCATTACAGGCAGACCATCCTTCCCATCAAACACACACACACACACACACACACACACACACATGTAGTGCCGAGTAAGGAAAACTTGTGATTTTGGCTTAAATAGCAACGCTCTTATTGCCGAATAAGGCAAGCGAAAATTTGCGTATGCAATACTTTCGCAAAAGCCATTCTGAACCTAACGAAAAAAATATATTTCATTGTGCCCTTTTATTAAATTATTGTAAACTTATCTAAAATACGGTGACCTCTGCAAGTGGCCTGCGAGGTCACCGGACTTAACTGTTTGTGACTTCTTTCTTTGCGGGTACGTGAAGAGCCCAGTTTACGTACCACCACTACCTGCAACCCTGGAGGAGCTGAAAATTTCGATCACTGATGCAGTTCTCATAACACCAGATATGCTGCAAAGCGTCTGCACCGAACTGGACTATCAGTTCGATGTTTACCGAGCAACCAGAAGGGCGCACATTGTCTTTAATGCTACCTTATACCACAGGAAACTGAATGAAATCCTGCATCTGAAGCTACTAACTGTGAAAGATTATTACAGTAAAGTTACATGTTATATCTGTTTGAAATCAGGGAGTGTTTTTGTGTCCACCCTGTATATTTAGTTGGATTAGGCTAAATTAAAATGCGTTTTTTATAATAAGGTTAGGTAAGTTTTCTAAGGTTCTTTTGGAACAAATTTTTTAGAAAGGACTTAATTTTAAATGAGCTCTTGCTAACTGACCAGTTTTACCTATTCAGCACGACATTATATTTTTATTATCACACTGACCGATTCTCACCAAGGCAGGAGTCTGCAAAAAAACTTTTACCATCATTCATTTTTTTATTTTTTTATTATCACACCGGCCGATTCCCACCAAGGCAGGGTGGCCCGAAAAAGAAAAAACTTTCACCATCATTCACTCATCACTGTCTTGCCAGAAGGGTGCTTTTACACTACAGTTTTTAACTGCAACATTAACACCCCCTCCTTCAGAGTGCAGGCACTGTACTTCCCATCTCCAGGACTCAAGTCCGGCCTGCCGGTTTCCCTGAATCCCTTCATAAATGTTACTTTGCTCACACTCCAACAGCACGTCAAGTATTAAAAACCATTTGTCTCCATTCACTCCTATCAAACACGCTCACGCATGCCTGCTGGAAGTCCAAGCCCCTCGCACACAAAACCTCCTTTACCCCCCTCCCCTCCAACCCTTCCTAGGCCGACCCCTACCCCGCCTTCCTTCCACTACAGACTGATACACTCTTGAAGTCATTCTGTTTCGCTCCATTCTCTCTACATGTCCGAACCACCTCAACAACCCTTCCTCAGCCCTCTGGACAACAGTTTTGGTAATCCCGCACCTCCTCCTAACTTCCAAACTACGAATTCTCTGCATTATATTCACACCACACATTGCCCTCAGACATGACATCTCCACTGCCTCCAGCCTTCTCCTCGCTGCAACATTCATCACCCACGCTTCACACCCATATAAGAGCGTTGGTAAAACTATACTCTCATACATTCCCCTCTTTGCCTCCAAGGACAAAGTTCTTTGTCTCCACAGACTCCTAAGTGCACCACTCACTCTTTTTCCCTCATCAATTCTATGATTCACCTCATCTTTCATAGACCCATCCGCTGACACGTCCACTCCCAAATATCTGAATACGTTCACCTCCTCCATACTCTCTCCCTCCAATCTGATATTCAATCTTTCATCACCTAATCTTTTTGTTATCCTCATAACCTTACTCTTTCCTGTATTCACCTTTAATTTCTTCTTTTGCACACCCTACCAAATTCATCCACCAATCTCTGCAACTTCTCTTCAGAATCTCCCAAGAGCACAGTGTCATCAGCAAAGAGCAGCTGTGACAACTCCCACTTTGTGTGTGATTCTTTATCTTTTAACTCCACGCCTCTTGCCAAGACCCTCGCATTTACTTCTCTTACAACCCCATCTATAAATATATTAAACAACCACGGTGACATCACACATCCTTGTCTAAGGCCTACTTTTACTGGGAAATAATTTCCCTCTTTCCTACATACTCTAACTTGAGCCTCACTGTCCTCGTAAAAACTCTTCACTGCTTTCAGTAACCTAAATCCTACACCATACACTTGCAACATCTGCCACATTGCCCCCCTATCCACCCTGTCATACGCCGCCTTTTCCAAATCCATAAATGCCACAAAGACCTCTTTAGCCTTATCTAAATACTGTTCACTTATATGTTTCACTGTAAACACCTGGTCCACACACCCCCTACCTTTCCTAAAGCCTCCTTGTTCATCTGCTATCCTATTCTCCGTCTTACTCTTAATTCTTTCAATAATAACTCTACCATACACTTTACCAGGTACACTCAGCAGACTTATCCCCCTATAATTTTTGCACTCTCTTTTATCCCCTTTGCCTTTATACAAAGGAACTATGCATGCTCTCTGCCAATCCCTAGGTACCTTACCCTCTTCCATACATTTATTAAATAATTGCACCAACCACTCCAAAACTATATCCCCACCTGCTTTTAACATTTCTATCTTTATCCCATCAATCCCGGCTGCCTTACCCCCTTTCATTTTACCTACTGCCTCACGAACTTCCCCCACACTCACAACTGACTCTTCCTCACTCCTACAAGATGTTATTCCTCCTTGCCCTATACACGAAATCACAGCTTCCCTATCTTCATCAACATTTAACAATTATATATATATATATATATATATATATATATATATATATATATATATATATATATATATATATATATATATATATATATAAGTCTTCCCCTCCCACTTGTATCCTTCCCCCCCCCATAAAAATCCTCCCCTACCCTCGGTGGAGATGAATGGCATAAAATACCGACACGATGGAAAAGACACAAATGCGATCCATTATTGACAACGTTTCGCCCACACAGTGGACTTTATCAAGTAACAAACATATCTACCCTCGTCTCCCCCTCCCCTTCCCCTCATTTCCCCTCGGGGCGCATCAAGCCACCACTTAACCCCACACACAGCCGAGTCATGGTGGGTTGCACCAGCAACACACACAATGTAATTTGGCCACTGTAGTATATGGCAACCAGTGGCAATTCCCCGGTTGACTAGTGGCAATTCCCCCGCTGACCAGTGGCAATTCCCCCGCTGACCAGTGGCAATTCCCCCGCTGACCAGTCGCATATTCCCCCGCTGATCAGTGCCAATTCCCCCGCTGACCAGTGACAATTCCCCTGCTGACCAGTGCCAATTTCCCCGCTGACCAGTGCCAATTTCCCCGCTGACCAGTGCCAATTCCCCCGCTGACCAGTCGCATATTCCCCCGCTGACCAGTGACAATTCCCCTGCTGACCAGTGCCAATTCCCCTGCTGACCAGTGCCAATTTCCCCGCTGACCAGTGCCAATTCCCCGCTGAAAAGTGCCAATTCCCCCGCTGACCAGTGGCAATTACCCCGATGACCAGTAGCATATTCCCCCGCTGACCAGTGGCAAATTCCCCCGCTGACCAGTGGCAAATTCTCCCGCTGACCAGTGCCAATTCCGTTGACCAGTGCCAATTCCCCCGCTGACCAGTGGCACTGAGTAGCGAAAGCCAAAGACCGAAAATCTGATTAATCTAAAATTTGCTGTCTCGAATGTATACTATAAATTGTATACATTGTATACATAGCATACATTGTATACAGTATACATTGTATACATAGTATACATTGCATACATAGTATACAGTGCTTACATAGTATATATAGTATACAGTGCATACATAGTATACATTGTATACATAGTATACAGTGCTTAACAATTCGCAAACAGGCGAAATTATTTACACGTGGACGTAGAGACAATGTTTGTTTATAGTATACAGTGTATACATAGTATACAGTGTATACATAGTATACAGTGTATACATAGTATACAGTGTATACATAGTATACAGTTTATACATAGTATACAGTGTATACATAGTATACAGTTTATACATAGTATACAGTGTATACATAGTATACAGTGTATACATAGTATACAGTGTATTTACAGTATACACTCTATACATAGTATACATAGAAAATAAGTTTTTTCGACTATTACTGCAGGTCCCAAGGTTTTTGTTGCAAATCCATGTTCTGTGTTGCAATGTGTCTCAGTTGTTCTGCAATATGTCTAAAGTTGTGTTTTGCAATGTGTCTGAGTTCCGTATTGTAATGCGAGTAAGTCGTGTGTTGCAATGTATCTCAGTTATGTGTTGCAATGTCTCAGTTATGTGTTGCAACGTGTCCCAGTTCCGTTTTGCAATGTGTCTAGGTTTCGTGTTGTAACGTGTCCCAGTTCCGTTTTGCAATGTGTCTAGGTTTCGTGTTGTAACGTGTCCCAGTTCCGTTTTGCAATGTGTCTAGGTTTCGTGTTGCAACGTGTCCCAGTTCCGTTTTGCAATGTGTCTAGGTTTCGTGTTGCAACGTGTCCCAGTTCCGTTTTGCAATGTGTCTAGGTTTCGTGTTGCAACGTGTCCCAGTTCCGTTTTGCAATGTGTCTAGGTTTCGTGTTGCAACGTGTCCCAGTTCCGTTTTGCAATGTGTCTAGGTTTCGTGTTGCAACGTGTCTCAGTTATGTGTTGCAATGTCTCATTGCTACAGGTAAATTAAAACAGACTTGGGTAAACCATACAGGCAACAGCTACTCACCTAGCAGTAAGTAGGTACCCGGGTGTTAGTATACAGGAGTCGACTAACACCCGGGTACCTACTTACTGCTAGGTGAACATGGGCAGCAGGTGTAAGGAAACGTGCCCAGTGTTTCCATCCATGCCGAGGGTAGAAAAACAGCCCCTCTGACCTGAGGGAGCTTTACTGAGCTTGCTGAGCGGGCGAAACGTCTTGTCAGTAGAGATGGCTAATTGTTGCACATGTGTCTTGCTCATCAGAACAAGTTTCCCTCCACCCAGAGCTTTTTAAGGCATCGAACTTTTATCAAAACTTGATAAAAACTCTGCGTTGAGCGAAACGTTGTTCAACTAAAGCTTGATTTCAATCCTCCCCCGAAGCCCAGATGCCATTTTAGACTGATAAGGCACATGTGCAACCCTTTGGTATCTTACTGTCCAGATGTTTCGCCCAATCAGCAAGTTTCTTCAGTCTAAACGCAAAGGAGACAGCATAAATCGTGATAAAAACTCTGCGTTGAGCGAAACGTTGTTCAACTAAAGCTTGATTTCAATCCTCCACCGAAGCCCAGATGCCATTTTAGACTGATAAGGCACATGTGCAACCCTTTGGTATCTTACTGTCCAGATGTTTCGCCCACTCAGCAAGTTTCTTCAGTCTAAACGCAAAGGAGACAGCATAAATCGTGATGTAGATACGAGATGATTAGTCCCTCATCCTGGAGAAGTAGCCTGATCAACCAGGCTGTTACTGCTGGTCGCACGTAGTCCAACGTACTAACCACAGCCCGGCTCGTCGTGTACTGACTTTAGGTATTTGTCCAGCTCCCTCTTGAAGGCAGCCAGGGGCCTATTGGTAATTTCCCTTATGCCTGGTGGGAAAGGGCCACCAGCAACAACAGCCTGGTTGACCTGGCAAGCATCAGACGAGCCTGGCCTATGGCCGGGCCCCAAAAGTAGAAAAACTCTCGAAACTCGTCCGAGGTATATCAAAGGCAAAGGAAAGATACCGTGGTGTATGTGTTAGATATTATAGCAGCGTTATACAATGTTGATAAGTGGATAGACAAGACACCACAGGCTGTTACTGCCATCGGACAACCCGCCTTCACAGCCATCACAGCCTGGTTGATCTGGTCCTTGTGACAGGTGGTGGTTCTGTGTCCTCTTCAATATTAACGTTTAGTGGTGAAATTCTCTTTTCAAAATAAAACGTATTGAAGCAAATCAGTCAAGAATTACGAGGCAGAACTACAAAGGGATCTGGACAGGCTGCAGACCTGGTCCAGCAATTGCCTCCTGGAGTTCAATCCCACCAAGTGCAAAGTCATGAAGATTGGGGAAGGGCAAAGAAGACCGCAGATGGAGTACAGTCTAGGGGGCCAGAGACTACAAACCTCACTCAAGGAAAAAGATCTTGGGGTGAGTATAACACCAGGCACATCTCCTGAAGCGCACATCAACCAAATAACTGCTGCAGCATATGGGCGCCTGGCAAACCTCAGAACAGCATTCCGACATCTTAATAAGGAATCGTTCAGGACCCTGTACACCGTGTACGTTAGGCCCATATTGGAGTATGCGGCACCAGTTTGGAACCCACACCTAACCAAGCATGTAAAGAAACTAGAGAAAGTGCAAAGGTTTGCAACAAGACTAGTCCCAGAGCTAAGAGGTATGTCCTACGAGGAGAGGTTAAGGGAAATCAACCTGACGACACTGGAGGACAGGAGAGATAGGGGGGACATAACGACATACAAAATACTGAGAGGAATTGACAAGGTGGACAAAGACAGGATGTTCCAGAGATTGGACACAGTAACAAGGGGACACAGTTGGAAGTTGAAGACTCAGATGAATCACAGGGATGTTAGGAAGTATTTCTTCAACCACAGAGTAGTCAGTAAGTGGAATAGTTTGGGAAGCGATGTAGTGGAGGCAGGATCCATACATAGCTTTAAGCAGAGGTATGATAAAGCTCACGGTTCAGGGAGAGTGACCTAGTAGCGATCAGTGAAGAGGCGGGGCCAGGAGCTCGGACTCGACCCCTGCAACCTCAACTAGGTGAGTACAACTAGGTGAGCGCGCGCGCGCACACACACACACACACACACACACACACACACACACACACACACACACACACACACACACACGGAAAATAATTCGACAATATAATCGGTATGAAATATAGTCATCCACAGCGACATAAACGCCACAGGATAGAATATAATCGCCCCAGGATAGACAATAATCGCCCCAGGATAGACAATAATCACCTCGGGATAGATAATCGACGTGGAGTATAACTCACTCGGAACGTAACGAGGCCGAGACGTGAAAAATAAGAATGGGGATGAGGCTAGGGGCTCAGCCAGGTCATACAACGGGTCGCGTGTAAGACCCACGATAATGGGTCCTGTGTGTAAGACCCACGATAATCCACGGACACTAATATATGACTTTAATATCGTGAGGTAAGTGCTGGCTGGCCTCATAATTGTCCGAGTGCGACCATTAGCAACATAGTTACGAGGGGCGCTGTATTAATTGCTGCTTAGATGTGTAAATATAATCTGTAAGACTTACTGTACTATAAAGATGTAAAATGTATTAAACCGTTTAAGTTAGATAACTGCATAGACACACACACACATACACATACACATACACACACACACTAACACACACACACACACATACACATACACACACACACACACACACACACACACACACACACACACACACACACACACACACACACATATATATATATATATATATATATATATATATATATATATATATATATATATATATATATATATATATATGACCAACCAGGCCGCTAGCAGGCCAAAACAGCCCTCAGACTGTCTGCGAGGGCAGGAAAAACCTGGAAACCGAGCACAGGTATGTGACAGGTATAAGGAGGGGAGGGGAGTGTTATACAGTGATCGCTGGTAAACACAATTATGGGATACAATTCCTTTAAGGTAGATGATAACTGGAAAATATGCGTTCGAAATGTAATCGTAACGATGAGACTGTTATTGTTTCCACATACTAGGGCAATACCTGGAGTATACCTGGAGAGGGTTTCGCGAGTCAACGCCCCGGCGGCCCGGTCTGAGACCAGGCCTCGTGGTGGATCAGGGTCTGATCAACCAGGCTGTTACTGCTGGTCGCACGCTAACTGACGTACGTGTCAGTATAGCTACAGCCCGGCTGGTCAGGTACTGACTTTAGGTGCCTGTCCAGCACCTTCTTGAAGACAGCCAGGGGTTTATTGGTAAACCATACCATGGGCGGAGATAGAACCCGCGATCCGAGTCTCAAAACTCCAAACCGTCGCGTTAGCCAGTGGCTAACGCGACGGTCTGGAGTTTTGAGACTCTCTGATCGCGGGTTCTATCCCCACCCATGGTATGGTTTGTTTGCAATCGTGTCATTACGATTTTGTAAGTCTATTCGTAATTCCCCTTATGTATGCTGGGAGGCAGTTGAACAGTCTTGGGCCCCTGACACATACTGTGTTGTCTCTTGTCATGTTAGTGAATGTTGCATCTCCTGCTGAGTCTTTTGCTTTCATAGGGAGTGATTTCTGTATGCAGGTTTGGTACTAATCCCTCTAGGATTTTCCAAGTGTATATTATCATGTATCTCTCTCGCCTGCGTTCCAGGGAATACAAATTCGTGACAGCCAAGTAGCATTCAGCAGCTGCACCCACGCAAGCACACACACACTAAGAATTTTGACGCCACTCTTCTCCAGCACACAAGGTTACCACTGAGCAAACTACGTTAACGCACACACACACACACAAAAAAAAGAATAATTAAATAGTGGGAAGAAAACCGATGCCCAGAGACAATGATGGATGGATGGGGGGGCTGACAGCCTCAGCTCACTCTAGTACATAAAATGCTTTAGAGTGGAACGCACATGGACTACAGCGAGACCTTGATCACGGCCACAGAACAGCTCAATTAGATCGACATATACGAGATCCTTTGACGGGTCATCTTAGGATTAAGTAGTAAGTCAATGATGTCAGGGTAGTATGCCATTGATGTCAGCTATGCCTGTGTACACTGTACATGTACTTGTAGAAATAAAGATTATTATTATTACTATTATTACTATTATTATTATTATTAGACCCGTGTCTGGACGCGGTTCTTGACGAATCAGTCAAATATACTAAGACATTCAGAGCTACGAGACAAGGAAATCACTACAAGGAACTCCTATCGTAGGACTAATGAAATAATTGTAAAAACGAATGGGATCAAAAGGAAGGTAACATCTGGGGCCTGAGTAAAAACGTTAGAGAAGGAAGAGAAAAGAATAAATGAGGATTAAGAAATATTAAGGAGAAACACAGCGAGTTTAAGGAAGAGGGAGATAAATACAGGTAATGAAGGGAATTAAAGGAAACGTGGAAGATGCAAGAGAGAGAGAGAGGGGAGGGGAGGGGAAGGGAAGGCACTTTAAAAATAGACTTAGACTGTCTAACATAACCATTGGCACACAGTATCTTATACTGGGAACACCAGGAAACAACAGCTCAATCGTAAATAACAGACCAAAAGTCTGACTGCGAAGTTCCACTACCTGCATCACCACCACCTGACACACCATTCTTCACTGCTCACACTTCCCTCTCCCTCAATACACTTAGGTGTAAAACATACAAAAGCTCAACCCTGAGCGAAACATGGCTCCAATAAAAGTTTGTTCTTCATATCGAAACGGAGAATAGCGTTCGCTAGGTGTGTGAGAGAGGCGGCGCAGTGTGTGTTGCGTCTACCACCCAGAGTAAATGAGCCGACGCACGCAAGTCCAGATGCCGCTAATTGCATTTCTAAATTCATGTCCCCCTAAAAAAGGATATGAATGCGCTTAACAAGCATGACATACACGTTATTTGTGGCCACTACCAATGCAGTCTGCATCTCCTCTACAACACTCTCCCACGATTTATTTAGCTGAATCATCTTTCATGTACTTCTCAGTATCCACCGAGGCAGGGTGGCCTAAAAAGAATTTTTTTTTTTTTTTTTAGTTTAGTAATGTATACAAGAGAAGGGGTTACTGGCCCCTTGCTCCCGGCATTTTAGTCGCCTCTTACAACACGCATGGCTTACGGAGGAAGAATTCTGTTCCACTTCCCCATGGAGATAAGAGGAAATAAACAAGAACTAGTAAGAAAATAGAAGAAAACCCAGAGGGGTGTGTATATATATGCTTGTACATGTATGTGTAGTGTGACCTAAGTGTAAGTAGAAGTAGCAAGACGTACCTGAAACCTTGCATGTTTATGAGACAGAAAAGACACCAGCAATCCTACCATCATGTAAAATAATTACAGGTTTCCGTTTCACCCTCACTTGGCAGGACGGTAGTACCTCCCTGGGCGGTTGCTGTCTACCAGTCTAGTAGGTAAAACTTGCGATTTTGACTTACATAGCAACGCTCTTCTTGCCGAATAAGACAAGCGAAAATTTGTGTATGGAATAATTTCGCAAAAATCATTCTGAACCTAACGACAAAAAAATATATTTCCTTGTGTTTGCTTATTATTAAATTATTGTAAACTTAACTAAAATATATTTATATGATTAGGCTATATTAAACTGCGCTTGTTATAATAAGGTTAGATAAGTTTTCTAAGGTTCTTATGGTACAAAATTATTAATTTTTACATTAACATAAATGGAAAAAAAATATATCTTTAGACGTATAAGAGAAAATTTTAGAAAGGATTTAATTTTAAATGAGTTCTTGCTAACTGACCAGTTTATATATATATATATATATATATATATATATATATATATATATATATATATATATATATGTGTGTGTGTGTGTGTGTGTGTGTGTGTGTGTGTGTGTGTGTGTGTACTCACCTATTTGTACTCACCTATTTGTGGTTGCAGGGGTCGAGTCCTAGCTCCTGGCCCCGCCTCTTCACCGGTTGCTACTAGACCCTCTCTCTCCCCGCTCCATGAGCTTTATCAAACCTCGTCTTAAAACTGTGTATGGTTCCTGCCTCCACTACGTCATTTTCTAGGCTATTCCACTGCCTTACAACTCTATGACTGAAGAAATACTTCCTACTATCTCTCTGACTCATTTGTGTCTTCAACTTCCAATTGTGGCCTCTTGTTTCTGTGTCCCCTCCCTGGAACATCCTGTCCTTGTCCACCTTGTCTATTCCACGCAGTATTTTATATGTCGTTATCATGTCTCCCCTGACCCTCCTGTCCTCCAGTGTCGTCAGGCCGATTTCCCTTAATCTTTCTTCATAGGACATTCCCCTTAGCTCTGGAACTAACCTTGTCGCAAACCTTTGTACTTTCTCTAGTTTCTTGACGTGCTTTATCAAGTGCGGGTTCCAAACAGGTGCTGCATACTCCAGTATGGGCCTGACATACACGGTGTACAGTGTCTTGAATGATTCCTTACTAAGGTGTCGGAATGCTGTTCTCAGGTTTGCCAGGCGCCCATATGCTGCAGCAGTTATCTGATTGATGTGTGCTTCCGGAGACATGCTCGGTGTTATACTCACCCCAAGATCTTTCTCCTTGAGTGAGGTTTGCAGTCTTTGGCCACCTAGCCTATACTCTGTCTGTGGTCTTCTGTGCCCTTCCCCTATCTTCATGACTTTGCATTTGGCAGGACTAAATTCGAGAAGCCATTTGCTGGACCAGGTGTCCAGTCTGTCCAGGTCTCTTTGAAGTCCTGCCTGGTCCTCATCAGATTTAATTCTCCTCATTAACTTCACATCATCTGCAAACAGGGACACTTCTGAGTCTAACCCTTCCGTCATGTCGTTCACATATACCAAAAATAGCACTGGTCATAGGACCGACCCCTGTGGGACCCCGCTCGTCACAGGTGCCCACTGTGATACATCATTACGTACCACGACTCGTTGTTGCCTCCCTGTCAGGTATTCTCTGATCCATTGCAGTGCCCTTCCTGTTATATGCGCCTGATGCTCTAGCTTCTGCACTAATCTCTTGTGAGGAACTGTGTCAAAGGCCTTCTTGCAGTCCAAGAAGATGCAATCAACCCACCCCTCTCTCTCTTGTCTTACTTCTGTTATTTTATCATAAAACTCCAGAAGGTTTGTGACACAGGATTTGCCTTCCGTGAATCCGTGCTGGTTGGCATTTATACTCCTGTTCCGTTCCAGGTGCTCCACCACTCTCCTGATAATCTTCTCCATAATTTTGCATACTATACACGTCAATGACACAGGTCTATAGTTTAGTGCCTCTTTTCTGTCTCCTTTTTTGAAAATGGGAACTACATTTGCCGTCTTCCATACCTCAGGTAGTTGCCCAGTTTCCAGGGATG
>NC_091352.1:11713632-11721132 GCF_038502225.1 Cherax quadricarinatus | reverse complement strand
TGATAGTAGTGGTTGTGGTGGTGGTGGTGGCAGTAGTTGCGATGGTTATGAAAGTGGTGGTAGGAGACTGGGGATGGTGGTGGTAGGAATCGTGGAAGGGATAGTGGTGGGAGTGGTTGATATGGGGTAGAATGGTGTGGTTGGGGTGATAGTGGCTGGTGTGGGCGAAGTTGGAAAGGAGGGGAGGAGGTGGTTAGAGATGGTGGTAACTGGAAGGGTGGGTGATGGTATGGGAGGACAGATGCGAGGAGGTAGATGTATTGGAGGAGGTAGAGGTAGAAAGGAGGGAGGATAATTGTTGGGGTGGTGGTGGTGGTGGTGGTGATAGTAGTAGGGACGTAGGAGGGTGGATATGGCGCTGCAGGTAGTGATGGCAGGTGGGAGGGGTGAAGGAACATGGGGTGAGTGTGGTGATGGCAGGTAGGAAGGGTGAAGGAACATGGGGGTGAGTATGGTGATGGTAGGTGGGAAGGGTGATGGAGCATGGGGGGGTGAGTGTGGTGATGCCAGGTGGGAGGGATGGGGAGCATGGGGGTGACTGTAGTGATGGCAGGTGGGAGGGGTGAAGGAGCATGGGGGTAACTGTAGTAATGGCAGGTGGGAGGGGTGAAGGAGCATGGGGGTGAATGTGATGGCATCATGGGGTGGGAGTGAAACTGCTGCAGTGGACAGCAACTTCAGATCATCCTACAGGGCGCTAACAATCATACCAAAAAAAAAAAAAAATACCATTACCAATATCAGGTTGACTCTCCTGTACACTTTCCTCTGCTCCGTTACTTTCTCGATCCTCGTGTACACTTTCCTCTGCGACCACGTCCTCCATCACCACCACTTTAATCCCCCTGTCACTCCTTTCTTTCCTTAAAAAAGGTCACAGGAGAGGATAAAGAGATTTTTATAATCCTTGCAGTTCAAGATGGCAGGGCGAGGTGAACCAGACGAGTCGTCACAAATAGCGAAGGCCTGGTAGTGTACCTGGCAATCAACAGGTGCTCAGGACTCGAGGGTATATGCCACCAGCGGGACAACCTTTTTGTCGAGCTTCTTGCACAGATTCTTCGTCAATGCTTCGGTCGAGACGTGTGGCCCCCGGCAGGACCCTCTCACTGCTACCTGGAGTTTCCACCTATCCTCTCTGCACACATACGTCCTCCAAGTCAAATCCTAGAGATGAATGGAGCAGTGTGAGGCTTGACAGGCTCTCGCTGGCCCCCTTCTCATGATCTGACTGGCAAATGGTGCCGACAAGTAAGAACATAAGAACATAAGAACGAAGGAACACTGCAGAAGGCCTACTGGCCCATGCGAGGCAGGTCCAAGTCCCTACCGGCTTAAGCCAATGCACCCAACCTAGTCAGGTCAGGTCACATTGACTTAAGGGAGGAACACGGCAACCGACCTGTTAGCACAAGCTATCAGGTCCAACTCACACCCACCCACATCTACTCATGTATTTATCCAACCTATTTTTAAAGCTACACAACGTTCTGGCCTCTATAACTGTACTTGGGAGTTTGTTCCACTCATCCACAACTCTATTACCAAACCAGTACTTTCCTATATCCCTCCTGAATCTGAATTTTTCCAACTTAAAACCATTGCTGCGAGTCCTGTCTAGGCTAGATATTTTCAGCACACTATTTACATCCCCTTTATTTATTCCTGTCTTCCACTTATAAACCTCAATCATATCCCCCCTAATTCTACGTCTTTCTAGAGAGTGCAGTTTCAGGGCCCTTAGTCTATCCTCATAGGGAAGGTTTCTGATACATGGGATCATCTTTGTCATCCTCCTTTGTACATTTTCCAGAGAATTTATATCCATTCTGTAATACGGTGACCAAAACTGTGCAGCATAATCTAAATGAGGCCTAACCAAGGATGTATAGAGTTGAAGAACAACCTGAGGACTCCTATTATTTATGCTTCTTGATATGAAGCCAAGGATTCTATTAGCTTTATTGCGAACACTTATGCACTGTTGTCTTGGTTTCAGATTACTGCTAACCAGAACTCCTAAATCTTTTTCGCAATCCGTAATATTAAGATCTACATTATTTAGTTTATATGTGGCATGGTTATTGTCCTGTCCAACATTTAGAACTTTGCATTTGTCTATATTAAACTGCATCTGCCACTTCTCCGACCACTGCATCAGTCTATTCAAATCTTCCTGGAGTGCTCGAATGTCCTCGTCAGAATGAATTCGACGGCCTATTTTGGTGTCATCGGCAAACTTGCCGATGTCGCTCTTTATGCCCTCATCTATGTCGTTTATGTAGATTGTGAACAGCAGGGGGCCCAACACTGACCCCTGTGGAACACCGCTCGTGACGCTTCCCCACTCTGATTTCTCCCCATTTATGCAAACTCTCTGCTGCCTATTTGTCAACCATGCCTCTATCCAGGAAAAAATTTCTCCTCCTATTCCATGTGCTTTAATTTTCCTCAATAGTCTCTGATGTGGGACCCTGTCAAAAGCCTTACTGAAGTCCATATACACAATATCATATTCATTACCATGATCTACCTCCTCAAATACCTTAGTGAAAAAAGTTAATAAATTCGTAAGGCAGGAACGCCCCTTTGTAAAACCATGCTGAGATTCGTTGATTAATTTATGCTTTTCAAGGTGGCTACGAACTGCCTCGGCAATTATTGATTCCATAAATTTTCCCACTATGGAGGTTAGGCTTATTGGTCTATAGTTCGAAGCTAAGGACCTGTCACCTGTTTTGAAAATAGGTATCACATTTGCCATTTTCCACTTATCTGGCACCATGCCAGTTTGTAGTGATATGTTGAAAAGATTAGCCAAAGGTGTGCTAAGCTCCTCTTTACATTCCTTTAGAACCCTTGCATACAGTTCATCAGGGCCTGGGGATTTGTTAGGTTTTAATTTATCTATTTGCCTAAGGACCATGTCACTTGTGACCCTAATAGTGCACAGTTTATTATCGTCCTGTTCTACATAATTTATCATTACTGGAATATCGCTGGTATCCTCCTGTGTAAAAACTGAGAGGAAGTATGTGTTAAAAATTCTACACATTTCCTTATCACTGTCAGTGAGCTGACCCGAGGAACTTTTGAGTGGGCCTATCTTGTCCCTGATCTTACTTCTGTATACCTGAAAGAATCCTTTTGGGTTAGTCTTCGATTCTCTTGCAACTTTAACCTCATAATCTCTATTTGCTTTTCTAATTCCCTTTTTTATTTCTCTCTTTAACTGAATATATCGATTTCTTAATTGCCCCTCTCCTCTTTTGATTTGCCTATATATGCCTCTCTTTTGACCAATCAGATATTTTAATCTATTGTTCATCCATTTAGGATCATTTTTGTTTGATCTGATTTCCCTATTTGGAACATAATTTGACTGAGCAGCTAGAACTATGCCCTGGAAAGCATCATATCGGCAACCATCACCACCTACCTGACCCCTAGTCAGGTCATTCCAGTTCAGCCCACCTAAGTAATTTTTCAGTCCTATGAAATCAGCCAAGCGAAAGTCAGGGACGGAGACTTGATTGCCATTATTAGGGGAATTCCATGATATGTTAAAACTGAGTGATTTGTGATCACTCTCCCCAAGCTCATCATTAACCTCAAGATTATTAATTAGTGTTTCCCTACTGGCAAGAACCAAGTCAAGGAGGTTATTTCCCCTAGTTGGCTCTGTCACAAACTGTTTTAAAAAACAATCCTGGATCGTATCAAGAAAGTCACCCGACTCTAAATTTCCTGTCAAATTGCTCCAGTCAATCTGTCTATAGTTGAAATCTCCCATTAGCACAACATTTTCGTATGTAGATGCCTTACGAATTTCGTCCCATAGAAGTTTACTGCACTCCCTATCAAGATTTGGGGCCCTGTAAATCACACCCAAAATTAGTTTTTCTCGGCCCTCGAGAAGCTGTAACCAAACAGATTCAGTGGCTGACGCTTCTAATTTAATATCTTGTCTAACACAACAATTTAAATTGTCTCTGACATACATCGCTACTCCACCACCTTTCCTGTTGACCCTGTCAGTGTGGAATAATTTATAGCCTTGTATGTGACATTCAGAGGGCATCTCTCTATCTTTCAGATTGAGCCAGGTCTCTGTTATAGCAATAATGTCTATGTTTCCTGCACTTGCAATTAATCTTAGCTCATCTATCTTATTTCTAACACTCCTGCTATTAGTATAGTAAACCTTAAGGGAGCTAGTCCCTTGCTGCCCTCTGCTGTCCCCCTTTGTTTGCTGACCTGTTCTATTGTCTTTATTTATAACTTCATGCTGAATGCCTTTTATACATTTACTGTTTCCAACCCTAGTGTTGCAACCTGCTTGTTTCCCACACACACCCATACCTCTATCTTCCATCAGTTTAAAATCATAGGCATTTCACCAATGGCCTTCTCAATCGAGTCTGCAAGTGCTACCACCCCTGCCCCAGAGAGATGAACCCCATCCCTTGCATACATATCATGTTTGCCATAAAAGTTGTTCCAGTTGTCAATGAATGGGATTGCAAGTTCCTTGCAGTATCTGTCTAGCCAGCAATTTACACCAATTGCCCTAGACAACCATTCATTTCCTACTCCCCTTCTAGGCAAGATGCTACATATGATTGGGATCCCTCCCTTAGACTTAATGAAATCTATAGCTGACCTGTACTTATCTAGCAGCTCTTCTCTCCTACCCTTCCCAATATCATTTCCACCAGCACTGAGACAGATAATGGGCTTGTTCCCATTACCTGACATGATATTATCCAGTCTGTTGACAATGTCCCCAACACCAGCTCCAGGGAAGCACACTCTATCTCTCATCTTCTTATTCCTATTACAAAAAGCACGATCAACATATCTTACCTGAGAGTCACCAACCACAAGAATGCGCTTACCTTCATTAGCAGGGGCAGTAGTACCCTTACCTTCACTGGCCACTGAAGTACATTCATCCTGGAGAACAGAGAAGCGATTTCCTACCTTCAGATCTGCACTCTTAACTTTCCTTACTCTGATGCGCCTCCCATTACTGTGAACAACTCGCCACTTGTAGCAGGTGCTGGGCTGCACCTCACTGCTGGTAGCCGTTGCTACCACCCCACCAACAGCCTCCTCACAGTGAGAGACAGACTGCACCTCACTGCTAGAAGCCTCATTCCCCACATCTCCAACCACCTCACACTCTCTCCCAGGCCCATTGAGGTGGACCTTCAGCCTCCTAATCTCCTCCTGGAGAAGCAAGACCTCCTCCTTCAACTCTCCAACCTCAGCTTTTAAAACACTGTAGAAGCAAGCCATGCTTTGTAACCGTCCACGCTAATCCCCAAGCAGCTCAGGGTCTGTGACCTCACGTGACGACTGACCACTGAACACTGTATGGTGAAGAGACTTCGCATAGCAAGTCTTTAAGTCTGACAACGCTTCACTCAAGTCATGACTTGATAAATGTTGTCAGAACAAAAACTTGGGCTGCGTACTGTCTTGGCCAGACCTCCCCTCTCACGTCAAGCTAATGTTCACCTCAACCAGATCTATGTTATATATATTAATGGTCTGGACCAGTGTCCAAATCGCAGCCTGGCAGGAAGACTCTGGAAACCGGCCACAAGTTCCGGTCTTAGACCAGGTCTCCTACATTTGAGGGAAAAACTATGGCAAAAATAATAGTCATCCTCCTACAAACTAATTCTCACCAGAACTATGTACCTACAAACTGCTTACTTCACTTGCTGATGTCAACATAAACTGATTATTATTATAATTATTATTATTATTATTATTATTATTATTATTATTAGTAGTAGTAGTAGTAGTAGTAGTAGTAGTAGTAGTAGTAGTATTGTTTTTGTTGATATTATTCTAGGCTCTAAACTCACAGGGGTCATAACTAATTAAGTTGCCTTCTATAGCACTGACGTGCCACGTTATCAAAATCTTTGAACGAGTTGTAAGAACTAAGATTGTAAGAACCAAGATTATAAGAACCAAGATTATAAGAACCAAGATTATAAGAACCAAGATTGTAAGAACCAAGATTATAAGAACCAAGATTATAAGAACCAAGATTATAAGAACCAAGATTATAAGAACCAAGATTATAAGAACCAAGATTATAAGAACCAAGATTATAAGAACCAAGATTGTAAGAACCAAGATTGTCAGACACATGGAATCACAACTACACAACCCAATGCAACAAGAGTTATGAGACGATCACTACTGCCTCTCGACATTCCTCAACCATTACAAGACAGTCTTGGAAGACAAACTGCAGATATAACGCAGAAAGACTGCAAAAGCCTCCGAATGAAGCGCATAAAATGTGTGCCAGAGCAATAATTGGAAAAGTGGACAGATGGATATTAACCCGAGTAATAAATCGAATTTAAAACAAAGGGACTTGTTTTTACAAGGTTTCTTATAGTGAGGTCTTAATTACTTGCTTGGAAAAAAAGCCAGTGGGCGATAAAGCCCACCGGGTGGTGAACTGTCCCCCAGTGGGTGAACCCCTGGTACAGATAAAAGGTTCAATGTTAGAGGTGTGTCTCCACTGCCATCTGGTAGCTCACAGTCATTAGTCCCCATATACGTGTGTGTGTGTGTGTGTGTGTGTGTGTGTGTGTGTGTGTGTGTGTGTGTGTGTGTGTGTGTGTGTGTGTGTGTGTGTGTGTGTGGTGCCGAATAGGTAAAACTTGTGATGTTGGCTTAAATAGCAACGCTCTTCTTGCCGAATAAGGCAAGAAATGTGCGTGCCAATCTCTAAGTCCTGGGAGGCAAACTGAAGAAACGTGGTAGTTCTGGCGATGTGAGGAGACCAATCCCCATCTCCACCCGCCTCAGCCCACCATGAGAGGTGGGGAGGGTTGTGAGGGGGGAAATGTTTGCCGCCCATCTACCGATACCTCCCGCCCGATTTCTATGGGTTTAACGTCGGCCCACCCACCAACCCACCTACACCGCCCACCTGATTACCATGATTTTTAAAAGCTGGTCCACCTGCCCCCCCCCCCATACCACACATCAACCCACTAACACCGCCACCTACCCACGATCGCACGTGCAAAGAAAATGATAGGATGGATAATGAGAACTTTCAAAACGAGAGATGCCAAGCCCATGATGATCCTTTTCAAATCACTTGTTCTCTCTAGGCTGGAATACTGCTGTACATTAACATCTCCATTCAAAGCAGGTGAAATCGCAGATCTAGAGAGTGTACAGAGATTCTTTACTGCACGTATAAGTTCTGTCAAGCACCTTAACTACTGGGAACGCTTGGAAGCACTTGACTTGTACTCGTTGGAACGCAGGAGAGAGAGATATATCATAATCTACACTTGGAAAATCTTGGAAGGAATGGTCCCAAATCTGCACACAGAAATCACTCACTACGAAAGTAAAAGACTGGGCAGGCGATGCAAAATGCCCCCAATAAAAAGTAGGGGCGCCATTGGTACACTAAGGGAAAACACCATAAGTGTCCGGGGCCCAAAACTG
>NC_091352.1:11598632-11711132 GCF_038502225.1 Cherax quadricarinatus | reverse complement strand
TCACCCCAAGATCTTTTTCCTTGTGTGAGGTTTGTAGTCTCTGGCCCCCTAGACTGTACTCCGTCTGCGGTCTTCTTTGCCCTTCCCCAATCTTCATGACTTTGCACTTGGTGGGATTGAACTCCAGGAGCCAATTGCTGGACCAGGTCTGCAGCCTGTGCAGATCCCTTTGTAGTTCTGCCTGGTCTTCGATCGAGTGAATTCTTCTCATCAACTTCACGTCATCTGCAAACAGGGACACCTCAGAGTCTATTCCTTCCGTCATGTCGTTCACAAATACCAGAAACAGCACTGGTCCTAGGACTGACCCCTGTGGGACCCCGCTGGTCACAGGTGCCCACTCTGACACCTCGCCACGTACCATGACTCGCTGCTGTCTTCCTGACAAGTATTCCCTGATCCATTGTAGTGCCTTCCCTGTTATCCCTGCTTGGTCCTCCAGTTTTTGCACCAATCTCTTGTGTGAAACTGTGTCAAACGCCTTCTTGCAGTCCAAGAAAATGCAATCCACCCACCCCTCTCTCTCTTGTCTTACTGCTGTCACCATGTCATAGAACTCCAGTAGGTTTGTGACACAGGATTTCCCGTCCCTGAAACCATGTTGGCTGCTGTTGATGAGATCGTTCCTTTCTAGGTGTTCCACCACTCTTCTCCTGATAATCTCCATGATTTTGCATACTATACATGTCAGTGACACTGGTCTGTAGTTTAATGCTTCATGTCTGTCTCCTTTTTTAAAGATTGGGACTACATTTGCTGTCTTCCATGCCTCAGGCAATCTCCCTGTTTCGATAGATGTATTGAATATTGTTGTTAGGGGTACACATAGCGCCTCTGCTCCCTCTCTCAATACCCATGGGGAGATGTTATTTGGCCCCATTGCCTTTGAGGTATCTAGCTCACTCAGAAGCCTCTTCACTTCTTCCTCGGTTGTGTGCACTGTGTCCAGCACATGGTGGTGTGCCCCACCTCTCCGTCTTTCTGGAGCCCCTTCTGTCTCCTCTGTGAACACTTCTTTGAATCTCTTGTTGAGTTCCTCACATACTTCACGGTCATTTCTTGTTGTCTCTCCTCCTTCCTTCCTTCCTTAGCCTGATTACCTGGTCCTTGACTGTTGTTTTCCTCCTGATGTGGCTGTACAACAGTTTCGGGTCAGATTTGGCTTTTGCTGCTATGTCGTTTTCATATTGTCTTTGGGCCTCCCTTCTTATCTGTGCATATTCGTTTCTGGCTCTACGACTGCTCTCCTTATTCTCCTGACTCCTTTGCCTTCTATATTTCTTCCATTCCCTAGCACACTTGGTTTTTGCTTCCCTGCACCTTTGGGTAAACCATGGGCTCATCCTGGCTTTTTCATTATTCCTGTTACCCTTGGGTACAAACCTCTCCTCAGCCTCCTTGCATTTTGTTGCTACATATTCCGTCATCTCATTAACTGGCTTCCCTGCCAGTTCTCTGTCCCACTGAACCCCGTTCAGGAAGTTCCTCATTCCTGTGTAGTCCCCTTTCTTGTAGTTTGGCTTCATTCGTCCTGGCCTTCCTGCTTCTCCCTCCACTTGTAGCTCTACTGTGTATTCGAAGCTTAAAACCACATGGTCACTGGCCCCAAGGGGTCTTTCATATGTGATGTCCTCGATATCTGCACTACTCAAGGTGAATACTAAGTCCAGCCTTGCTGGTTCATCCTCGTGTGCGTGTGCGCGTGTGCGTGTGCGTGTGCGCGTGTGCGTGTGCGCGCGTGTGTGTGTGTGTGTGTGTGTGTGTGCGTGTGCGTGTGCGTGTGCGTGTGCGTGTGTGTGTGTGTGTGTGTGTGTGTGTGTGTGTGTGTACTTACCTACTCACCTAATTTTGGTTGCAGGGGTCGAGACTCAGCTCTTGGCCCGTGTGTGTGTGTGTGTGTGTGTGTGTGTGTGTGTGTGTGTGTGTGTGTGTGTGTGTGTGTGTGTGTGTGTGTGTGTGTGTGTGTGTGTGTGTGTGTGTGTGTGTGTGTGTGTGTGTGTGTGCAGAAAGCAGCAACTTCACTCTGGCTGTACAATTCTCCAGAACATCACTTCATCTGAGATCATTTATCCCCAGAATGACTCGAGTATGGAATACATTCGTACAGCATTATGATGTCAACGAGATAAAGTCATTGATAAATTAGACACATGTGCAATTAGACATGCTTTATCAATGTGTCGGTTCTCTGAACCATTCATCTACAATCCTGTCAGAGATAAAGTCAGTTGACCAGACGAAAATGCTGGCCCACAGATGGCTCCAACTTCATCCCGTTCCTTACTTGTATGTATCATAACAATAAAAATACTTGTATGTTTCATAACAATAAAAATGCTTTCAAATGAGCTGATGTAGGTAACAGCTCTTAGCTTGTCAATAAAGTTAGGAATCCTTAACCTGTATATAGCTTGTCAATAAAGTTACGAATCCTTAACCTGTAAATAGCCTGTCAATAAAGTTAGGGATCCTTAACCTTGTCAAACCCCGTGTAAAAAGAGAGAGAGAGAGAGAGAGAGAGAGAGAGAGAGAGAGAGAGAGAGAGAGAGAGAGAGAGAGAGAGAGAGAGAGAGAGAGAGAGAGAGAGAGAGAGAGTTATCTCTCAGCACTCCATGGTCTGAACACCACTGCACCTACTTAACACTACCTCGTCATAACCTAGTCAGCAACAGTAGTCCAGTGCCAGACAACGGGAGGTGTTAACGGTGTCATTCTTACCGCTGGGCACTCTAAAGTGTCAAGTGTAAACCAGGAGCCATTACCCAATTAGTGGCACTTACCGGCAGACTGGTGGCTCCCCCTCCACTAGCCTGGTCTCTCACCTCTCAGACCACTGTGCTCCTGGTGACTGGTCACTCACCCATGCTGGGGGGCCTTTGTTGACAACGTGGGTTATCAGCTGGCTTGGTCAGGTGCTATATGATGGTACCTCGTAGCCCAGTGGTACAGTGCTCGTGGTCATAAGGGAAAGGATCTTGGTGCAATCTCGAGGCGGGGCGAGGCGAGTCATATGGGCAGGTCTCCTGGAACCTTCTTGACCCGTTAACCTTGTCCATCTCTGTCTGTCTGTCTGTGTCTGTCTGTCTCTCTCACGCACACAGTGGACCTGGTAGCGACAAGCGAAGAGGTGAGGCCAGGAGCTGTGAATCGATTCCTGCAACTACAAATAGGTGAGTACACACACACACACACACACACACAGGGGCCAGGAGCTAGGACTCGATCCCTGCAACCTCAACTAGGTGAGTACACACACACACACATCTAAGAGTATTCCGGCATCTCAGTAAGGAGTCATTCCGGGCCCTGTACACAGTGTACGTTAGGCCCATATTGGAGTATGCAGCACCAGTTTGAAACCCACACCTGGCCAAGCACGTCAGGAAACTAGAGAAAGGGCAAAAGGTTTGCAACGAGACTAGTCCTGGAGCTAAGGGGTATGTCCTAAGAGGAGAGGTTAAGGGATCTCGACCTGACGACACTGGAGACCAAGAGGGTCAGGGAAGACACATAATAACATATAAAATACCGAGAGGAATTGACAAGGTGGAAGAAACAGGATGTTCCAGAGATGGGACACAGCAACAAGGGGTCACAATAGAAAGTTGAAGATTGACGAGTCACAGGGATGTTAGGAAGTATTTCTTCAGTCACAGAGTTGTCAGAAGTGGAATAGTCTGGAAAGTGATGTAGTGATGGCAGGTACCATATACAGCTTTAAGAAGATGTACGATAAAGCTTATGTAGCAGGGAGAGAGTGGACCTAGTAGCGACCAGTGAAGAGGCGGGACCATGAGCTATGAATCGACCCCTGCAACCACAATTGAGTACACACAGACTTCGGAAGCACACACACACACACACACACAGTTCTATGACATGGTGACAGCAGTAAGACAAGAGAGAGAGGGGTGGGTGGATTGCATTTTCTTGGACTGCAAGAAAGCGTTTGACACAGTTCCACACAAGAGATTGGTGCAAAAACTGGAGGACCAAGCAGGGATAACAGGGAAAGCACTACAATGGATCAGGGAATACTTGTCAGGAAGACAGCAGCGAGTCATGGTACGTGGCGAGGTGTCAGAGTGGGCACCTGTGACCAGCGGGGTCCCGCAGGGGTCAGTCCTAGGACCAGTGCTGTTTCTGGTATTTGTGTACGACATGACGGAAGGAATAGACTCTGAGGTGTCCCTGTTTGCAGATGACGTGAAGTTGATGAGAAGAATTCACTCGATCGAAGACCAGGCAGAACTACAAAGGGATCTGCACAGGCTGCAGACCTGGTCCAGCAATTGGCTCCTGGAGTTCAATCCCACCAAGTGCAAAGTCATGAAGATTGGGGAAGGGCAAAGAAGACCGCAGACGGAGTACAGTCTAGGGGGCCAGAGACTACAAACCTCACTCAAGGAAAAAGATCTTGGGGTGAGTATAACACCAGGCACATCTCCTGAAGCGCACATCAACCAAATAACTGCTGCAGCATATGGGCGCCTAGCAAACCTCAGAACAGCATTCCGACATCTTAATAAGGAATCATTCAGGACCCTGTACACCGTGTACGTTAGGCCCATATTGGAGTATGCGGCACCAGTTTGGAACCCACACCTAGCCAAGCACGTGAAGAAACTAGAGAAAGTGCAAAGGTTTGCAACAAGACTAGTCCCAGAGCTAAGAGGTATGTCCTACGAGGAGAGGTTAAGGGAAATCAACCTGACGACACTGGAGGACAGGAGAGATAGGGGGGACATGATAACGACATACAAAATACTGAGAGGAATTGACAAGGTGGACAAAGACAGGATGTTCCAGAGATTGGACACAGTAACAAGGGGACACAGTTGGAAGCTGAAGACACAGATGAATCACAGGGATGTTAGGAAGTATTTCTTCAGCCACAGAGTAGTCAGTAAGTGGAATAGTTTGGGAAGCTATTAGTGAAATTGAAAGAAATTCAAAATATTTCTTTTCATATGCCAAAAACAAGGCAAATACCACATCTAGTATCGGGCCCTTACTCAGACAGGATGGGACTTACACAGATGACAACAAGGAAATGAGTGAAATATTGAAATCCCAGTACGACTCTGTGTTTAGTGAACCACTAATCGGTCTGAGGATCGACGACCCAAATGATTTCTTCATGAATGAGCCTCAAAACTCCATAAATGTATGCCAGATTTCCGACATTACCCTAACTCCGATAGATTTCGAAAAAGCCATTGACAACATGCCTATGCACTCAGCCCCGGGCCCAGACTCGTGGAACTCTGTTTTCATTAAGAACTGCAAGAAACCCCTCTCGCATGCCCTAAGTACACTATGGAGGAGGAGCTTGGACATGGGTGAAATTCCACAGTCACTTAAAACAACGGATATAGCCCCACTCCATAAAGGTGGCAGCAAAGCATTAGCTAAGAACTATAGACCAATAGCTCTGACGTCCCACATCATAAAAATCTTTGAAAGAGTGCTAAGAAGCAGGATTGCAAATCACCTGGATTCCCAAAATCTGCACAATCCAGGGCAACATGGGTTCAGGGCAGGTCGCTCCTGCCTCTCACAACTACTGGATCACTATGACATGACCTTGGATGCACTGGAAGAAAATCAGAATGCAGATGTAATATACACAGACTTTGCAAAAGCATTTGACAAATGCGATCATGGCGTAATAGCCCATAAAATACGTGATAAAGGAATAACTGGGAAAGTGGGGAGATGGATCTTCAACTTCCTAACAAATCGAACACAAAGAGTAGTGGTCAACAGAGTTAAATCGGAGGCTGCCATAGTGAAGAGCTCTGTTCCACAAGGCACAGTACTCGCCCCCATCTTATTCCTTATCCTCATATCAGACATAAACAGAGATATACACCACAGCACCGTATCATCCTTTGCGGATGATACTAGGATCTGCATGAGGCTGTCATCTGCTGAGGACGCGGTTAACCTCCAAGAAGATATAAACAAAGTTTTCCAGTGGGCAACGGTAAACAATATGATGTTCAATGAGGACAAATTCCAACTACTCCGTTATGGAAAACTGGAGGAGATAATAACTAGAACAGAGTATACTACTGACTCCGGCCATACAATAGAGCGGAAAAATAATGTAAGGGACCTGGGAGTAGTAATGTCTGAGGATCTCACTTTCAAGGATCACAACAGTGCCACGATCGCACGTGCAAAGAAAATGATAGGATGGATAATGAGAACTTTCAAAACGAGAGATGCCAAGCCCATGATGATCCTTTTCAAATCACTTGTTCTCTCTAGGCTGGAATACTGCTGTACATTAACATCTCCATTCAAAGCAGGTGAAATCGCAGATCTAGAGAGTGTACAGAGATCCTTTACTGCACGTATAAGTTCTGTCAAGCACCTTAACTACTGGGAACGCTTGGAAGCACTTGACTTGTACTCGTTGGAACGCAGGAGGGAGAGATATATCATAATCTACACTTGGAAAATCTTGGAAGGAATGGTCCCAAATCTGCACACAGAAATCACTCCCTACGAAAGTAAAAGACTGGGCAGGCGATGCAAAATGCCGCCAATAAAAAGTAGGGGCGCCATTGGTACACTAAGGGAAAACACCATAAGTGTCCGGGGCCCAAAACTGTTCAACAGCCTCCCATCAAGCATTAGGGGAATTGCCAATAAACCCCTGGCTGCCTTCAAGAGAGAGCTGGACAGATACCTAAAGTCAGTGCCGGATCAGCCGGGCTGTGGCTCGTACGTTGGACTGCGTGCGGCCAGCAGTAACAGCCTAGTTGATCAGGCCCTGATCCATCGGGAGGCCTGGTCATGGACCGGGCCGCGGGGGCGTTGATCCCCGGAATAACCTCCAGATATCCAGTCATGGTGGGAGCTGCCGAGTATAGGAAGCGATGTAGTGGAGGCAGGATCCATACATAGCTTTAAGCAGAGGTATGATAAAGCTCACGGCTCAGGGAGAGTGACCTAGTAGCGATCAGTGAAGAAGCGGGGCCAGGAGCTTGGACTCGACCCCCGCAACCTCAACTAGGTGAGTACAACTAGGTGAGTACACACACACTTCGCAAACATCTTACGTACAGAAAACGAGATTTCAATAAATTTATTGGAAAGACTTCGCTATTTTTTACTTCCACTTTTAATATACAAGTGAGGCAACTGAGGGTTAGTGTCTGGAAGAATGGTGTGCAGGAGGCGATCAATCCAACAGTCACAGGCACCTACTCCAGCGGCCGCTGCAAAAACTCCAGCATCTTTGTGACGCTGTCTCCAGCAGTAAGATATATGACGTGAGGCACTCAGGAAACTAAGATTTATTGACACCTTGTCAAGGGCGGTAGAGAGCAGGTGAGAGATGTGGTAGTGGTGATAGTGGCGGTGGTGGTGACGGTGGTTGTGATGGTAGTGGTGTTGGGAGAGATGATGTTGGTGGTGGTGGTTGTATTGATGCTGTGGTGGAGGTGATGCTAGATGATGCTGGAGGTGGTGCTTGTATTGATGCTGTGGTAGTGGTGGTAGATGATGTTGGAGGTGGTGGTTGAATGGATGCTGTAGTAGTGATGGTAGATGATGTTGGAGGTGGTGGTTGTATTGATGCTGTGGTAGTGGTGGTAGATGATGTTGGAGGTGGTGGTTGAATGGATGCTGTAGTAGTGATGGTAGATGATGTTGGAGGTGGTGGTTGTATTGATGCTGTAGTGGTGGATGTATTGGTGCTGTGGTGGTGGTGGTAGATGATGGTGGAGGTGGTGGTTGTATTGATGCTGTGGTGATGGAGGTGATACTAGATGATATTGGAGGTGGTGGCTGTATTGATGCTGTAGTAGTGGTGGTAGATGATGTTGGAGGTGGGGGTTGTATTGATGCTGTAGTAGTGGTGGTAGATGATGTTGGAGGTGGGGGTTGTATTGATGCTGTGGTGATGGTAGACGAGGTGGTGTTGTTGGTGTAATTAGTGCTGCAGAACGTAGTGTTGTTGATATAGTTAGGGCTGGAGAACGTAGGGTTGTTGGTGTAGTTAGGGCTGGAGAACGTAGGGTTGCTGGTGTAGTTAGGGCTGGAGAACGTAGGGTTGCTGGTGTAGTTAGGGCTGGAGAACGTAGGGTTGCTGGTGTAGTTAGGGCTGGAGAACGTAGGGTTGCTGGTGTAGTTAGGGCTGGAGAACGTAGGGTTGTTGGTGTAGTTAGGGCTGGAGAACGGAGGGTTGCTGGTGTAGTTAGGGCTGGAGAACGTAGGGTTGCTGGTGTAGTTAGGGCTGGAGAACGTAGGGTTGCTGGTGTAGTTAGGGCTGGAGAACGTAGGGTTGCTGGTGTAGTTAGGGCTGGACAACGTAGTGTTGTTGGTGTAGTTAGGGCTGGAGAACGTAGTGTGGGTGATATACCTTTACCTTTGATATACCTATGATGACTTTCGAGAGTTTTCCCACCCGTAGAGCCCAGCCCCTGGACTAGGCTTGTCTGGTGCTTGCCTGCTCAACAAGGCTGTTCCTGATGGCGGCCCGCTACCCCCACACATCCATCACAGCCGGCTTGATCAAGCACTTGGATGATTGTGCCTGCCTGCTGCTGGATGCGGTGTAGGTGGATGATTGTGCTGGTTTAGAGGAGTGGCAGACGATGAGGTTAATCTGTGACGAGCCTGCACAGTGAAGAGCACCAACAACACGCAGATGTTGAGAGAGAGAGAGAGAGAGAGAGAGAGAGAGAGAGATAGAGAGAGAGAGAGAGAGAGAGAGAGAGAGAGAGAGAGAGAGAGAGAGAGAGAGAGAGAGAGAGAGAGGTTCAATAATTCAGCTGCCTTCAAACTGACTTTGAAAATATAGCAACAATGTTTATTATTATTATTATTATTATTATTATTATTATTATTATTATTAATTAAAAGAACACAAATGCAACTAATGTGACATTTTATTGTGGTAACGTTTCGCTCCTGGAGAGCGAAATGTTGCCACAGTAAAATATCACATTAGTTGCTTTTGTCCTTATACTTAACATATTGTCGGTAATTATACCAAGATTAATACAGTATTATTATTATAGCCACTGGGAAAATCCAAATCAGTAGTGGGACTTACAACGCCTGGGGGGGGGGGAGGGAGAAGCCCCAGTTCCTTCAATCAAGAGCCCTTCAGCATCCCACTGGAAGGGCCAGCAAGAGGGCGCCCTACACAAGCAACAAACGATGGGAACAATCAGCAGCAACAGGTTTACGAACGGGGCGGGTCAGGGGGGGGACCCCAGCAAACACTGCCCTTACACCGCCCATCCACATGGTCCATTCTACCCTACCCTGGCCCAATTGGAATTACTAAACGAGCGGTTCTTTTTAATGTGATGACGACCACTTCAGAACTGCGGTTGAGTGCTCAATTGACTGCAATAAGATAACTGCTAGTTGACTGTCCTGGTCTGGCTAGCAGCGTAATTATGCCAACGGTGTCGGCCGTTATTAAATTCTGGTAGTGGTAGAGGGAGCAGAGGATACATAAACTAAGAGGTATAACTCAGAAGGACCTGCCCAGTATGGGCCAGTGGGCCAGTGCTCCTCCATGTTCTTATGTTTTTATTAAAGCTTATTTCTTGGGAAGCAATGAATATGGGTTGGGCAAGCATTTTTGTTAAGTAGGTTTGTGTTCGAGAAAGACCTGTCTGGTATGTGCCAGTAGGCCTTCTGCAGTGTTCCACCATTCTCATGTTCTTATCTGGAGGTTACCTGGAGGTTATTCCGGGGATCAACGCCCCCGCGGCCCGGTCCATGATCAGGCCTCCCGGTGGATCAGGGCCTGATCAACCAGGCTGTTACTGCTGGCCGCACGCAGTCCAACGTACGAGCCACAGCCCGGCTGATCCGGCACTGAGTTTACTTAAATCCCCATTTAAGGGATGAAAGTGTTCTTGTCTGCCGGTGATAATGTTACCTGCAGCCTTAATGACCCCTAGTGCAGTTGACAAGCTTCAGAAACACAGCTATCCAGAGGCAAGGCAGGTCAGTCGTGGGTTGACGGTTGAGGGTTGAGTGAATATCAAAATGGTATACAATACCGACAGGTTGGTAGGTAAGACACATGAGCAACAGTTAGACAACTTTATTCCGAAACGTTTCGCCTACACAGTAGGCTTCTTCAGTCGAGTACAGAAAGTAGGCAGGAGCAGTAGATATGTGAAGACGATATAACCAGTCCACCACCCTTGAGGGTTGAGAGTTGCTATTAGCTAGCGTTATTAAATTCTCGTATTGGCAGAGGCAACGTCAGTCGTTAATTGATGGTCGAGGGTTCCTATGAAGCTAGCGTTATTAAATTCTAGTGGTGTAAACAACGCGGGTTAGTCGAGGTGTGAAGACAGAACCTACCTGAAAGTTGAAGATTGAGACACTTATGCAACATATGGGAATCTTTATTCAGGAAACGTTTCGCCACACAGTGGCTTCATCAGTCCGATACAAAGTAGAAAGGCGTAAGGAGAGGAGGAGTTTGAGGTAATCAGTCCCTCAGCCTGGAGTCGATGTGTTCAGTCCATCAATCTTGTAGAATGTACAGCATAGGGCCGTAGGCGTGAGGCGAAGCAGCAGGAGGTGAGGTCATAGTGGTACCATCCACTAGTCGAAGTAGGTCTTCGTCCAAAGGTCGGACAAATGTTGAAGAATTCTTTGTAACAAGATCCTACGAAGACGAAGACCTACTTCGACTAGTGGATGGTACCACTATGACCCCGCCTCCTCCTGCTTCGCCTCACGTCTACGGCTCTATGCTGTAGTTTCTACAAGATTGATGGACTGAACACATCGACTCCAGGCTGAGGGACTGTTTACCTCAAACTCCTCCTCTCCTTACATCCTTCTGATGTGTATTGGACTGATGAAGCCACTGTGTGGCGAAACGTTTCCTGAATAAAGATTCCAATATGTTGCATAAGTGTCTCAATCTTCAACTTTCAGGTAGGTTCTGTCTTCACACCTCGACTAACCCGCGTTGTTTACACCACTAGAATTTAATAACGCTAGCTTCATAGGAACCCTCGACCATCAATTAACGACTGACGTTGCCTCTGCCAATACGAGAATTTAATAACGCTAGCTAATAGCAACTCTCAACCCTCAAGGGTGATGGACTGGTTATATCGTCTTCACATATCTACTGCTCCTGAAAGTACCTGAAAGTACCTGGGTGGTAGAATTACCGACAATATGTTAAGTAAAAGTACATAAATGCAACTAATGTGACATATGTATAACTACTGCTGGTATAAACCTTGGTAATAAATACCGACAAGTTGGTTTAGAAAGACACGTAAGCAAACACTATAACATATTTATTAGAAAACGTTTCGGTCCTGGGACCTTGATCAAGTGATCAAGGTCCCAGGACCGAAACGTTTTCTAATAAATATGTTATAGTGTTTGCTTACGTGTCTTTCTAAACCATAACTACTGCTATTATTTCTACTTGTACTACACCTCACTCAAAGCCTATATATACCCTATGTGTCCATGTATTGTTTGTAACGGCTTGACAAAGCTCCTGGAGAGCGAAACGTTGCCACTCTAAAATGTCACATTAGCTGCATTTGTGTCCTTTTATTTAACAGTCTTACCTTTACCTTTGAAGAGTTCCGAAAGTCTCTCTACTCCTGGAGCCCGGCCACGGACCAGGCTCGTCTGGTGCTAGCCTGATCAACTAGAGAGTTTTGCTCCAGTTGCAAGTATTAAATTTTCTCTTAATACAGTCATCGTCGCCTTGCATTTCACCGCAGATATTTTACACCGTCTCCGGCTTTTATAGCAAGCGATTTCACTGTCCAGAAGTTGCAATGTTGCAGAGGCTAAAAGGTAATTCAACCAGATTACAGGTTTAAAAAATGGACGGGACCTCAGGATATGCAAGTGGGAAGAACGTGAGATAGTTTACTTAAGTGTCCCCTGCAAGGTACCACTTAAATGGTAAGAGACAATATACAAAAGTTTAGACTACTGAGAGACTATCAGTAGGACTATTGCGAGATTATCAGTGTGACCACTGCGAGACTATCAGTATGACTATTGCGAGACTATCAATATGGCCATGCAGATAGTATGGACACGCAGAAGTGTGGGACTCGATCAAAATCCAGCAGTAAGGCTGAGTGTGCGGACCATCACTGAGTCAACGGTTGCAACCTGCAACATTAACGTAAAGGGCTGCACCACTAGCATCAACGGCTGCAACATTAACATCAGCGACTGCAACATTAACATCAACAACAGCGTCAACGCCTGCAACAGTACGTTAACGCCTGCAACAGTAGCGTCAACGGCTTCAATAGTAGCGTCAACAGCTGCAACAGTAGCATCAATGACTAACATAAGCATCAACGGCTGCAACATTCACATGCAAGTAGAAACCACCGTCTATCTCAACTCAGGCTGGCGACCATTTGAAAATAACCCGCGTCAGGCTTGTTTACCTCCTGACGAACGACAGGGGAAAAAAGAACTCCCCAAGCCAGCAAATTTCATATTTGACTGAGTGATAAAGTATACTGCACAAGAGAGGACTAGAGACAGCGATAATGGCGGTTAACAGGAAAATTTCCCTTGGCCTCCCCCTCTAAAGTAGATCCAATACAGACTAGACTGCGCCAATCTCCTCTGAAATACGCGCCATTATATCCACTTGCTGCTACCTCCTACTCTCTCGATTGCACCAATCTTGCCTTATGCACGAGACGTTACTGCTACTTACATGTTTGCCATTCTCTCTTTCTCTCCCTCTCTTTTTCTCACTCACCTTTACCTTTGATATATCTTTGACCAGTTTCAAGAATTTTCCTACGCTCGAAGCCCGGGTCAGGCTTGTCTGGTGCTTGCCTGGTCAACCAGGTTGCTGCTGCTGCTACTAGCGGCCCGCTGGCCCATCACACCCTGGTTGATTTAGTACTTGGTAAAGGTACTTGTTCAGTTTCCTTTTGGTTCAGTTTCCTTTTGAAGACTTTTATACTTGTCCCAGCAGCTTTCACCAAGAACTCCAAGAACCCCCTACAGCGTGCTGTGGAGAGGGAGCCTTGACACACTGGTCATCCCACAGGTCACTGAAAACAAAGGATATAGCCCCACTCCACAAAGGTGGCAGCAAAGCAATAATAGCAAAGAATTAAAGACCGATAGTTCTAACGTCCCACATCATAAAAATCTCTGAAAGGTTTCCAAGAAGCAAGACAGCCAACCACTTGGATTCCCAACAGCTGCGCAACTCACGGCAGCTTGGGTTCAGACTTTGCAAAAGCCTTTAACAAGTGCGATCATGGTGTAATAGTGCACAAAATGGAATGGAATAACTGGAAAAGTGGACAGATGGATCTTTAACTTTATACCCCAGAGAAAACATGGCGTAATAGTGAACAGAATTATGAGGCTGCAATAGCGAAAAGCTGTTCCACAAGGCACAGTACTCGCCTCCATTTTCTTCCTCATTCTCATTTCTGACACAGACAGAAATGTAAACCATAGTACTGTCTTCCTTTGCAGATGATACTAGAATCTGCATGACTGTCATCCGTAAATCTTAAAGAGGATATTACCTGGAGAGCATTCCGGGGATCAACGCCCCCACGGCCCGGTCCATGACCAGGCCTCCTGGTGGAGCAGGGCCTGATCAACGAGGCTGTTACTGCTGGCCGCACGCAGTCCAACGTACGAACTACAAACCAAGTCTTCCAATGGACTGCAAAAGGCAATATGACTTCCAATAGGACAAATTCCAGCTACTCCTTTATGGAAAACTTGAGAAATTAAAAGTTCTTTGGAATGCAGGCGAGAAAGGTGCATCATAATTTATACCTGGAAATTCCTAGAGGGACTTGTCCCAAATCTGCTCACGAAAATCCCTCCCTGTGAAAGCAAAGACTCAGCAGACGGTGCAACATCCCTCAATATAAAGGTGTTGTGTGTACACTGAGAGGAAACACAAGTGTTAGGTGCCCTGACACTTGTGTCTTCAAGTGGGAACTGGACAGATACCTAAACTCTGACCAGCCGGGCTGTGGCTCGTACGCTGGACTGCGTGTGGCCAACAGTAACAGCCTGGTTGATCAGGCGTTGACCCCCAGAACTGCCTACAGGTAGACTTTAGGTGGCAAAACGTTGAATATTCCGGAACCAGGTGTGCTGATACAATATTCTGTTGTGTTCACGGCGGCTCTGCTTTACACTGGGTTTATCGTACATTTTCTCCCATATCTCTCACTCCAGTTTGTTATGGCAGCGTGCAGATTTGGAACAAGGCCCTCAAGTACTTTCCATGCATATATATTATCATACAACTCTCCTTCGTTCCAGCGAGTAGGTTTTTAGGATTTCGAGGTGTTCCCTGTAATTTAAATGCTCTATTGGCAGCATGCAGGCATTACATAATCTCTCAGTGTTCCAGATCTCTTATCTCCCCTGCCATGAATGGAGCCGTCAACGGTGAACAATACTCCGAACGAGAGAGTACATGGAATTTGAATAGTGTCACTGTTGGTACTATTTCCACACTCACGTACACTTCTTTATAATCACCGGAAGCTTAAAAGCCTTTACGGTGAATACTAATGACTGGACACCAAAAGCTTAGTTATGATCTTGTAGCTACGACTATGTAGGTATCTCTCTCTCTCTCTCTCTCTCACACACACACACACACACACACACACACACACACACACACACACACACACACACACATATACACACACACACACACACACACACACACACACACACACACACACACACACACACACACACACACACACACACACACACACCAGGAGTTGTGAATCGATCCCTGCAACTACATATAGGTGAGTACGCTTGCAACCAAAACCAAAAGGAAATTTCCGTCTCTTTCAGTCAGTCGCAGAAATGAAGATGAAGAAGAAAAGTTATGAAGAAGTAAAAATGAAGAAGACAAAGACTACATCATGAGCAGCAGCAGCAGCAGCAGCAGCAGCAGCAGCAAGAGCAGTAAGAGCAGCGAGGAGCAGCAGCACTAACTCAGCACATGACTGAGCTCAGGACGCACATGTTACTTCACCGTTGATGTCTCGTAACGACCTTTCATCCACCCCTTAGTGACCTTTAACCGGTGTAACGTGACCCTAAGTGACCCCGTGCTGGTGTAACGTGACCTGAGGACAACTCAACAGACCACGCGCCCAAATCAAAATAAATCTTGATGGGCAGATCATGACATTTTCTTTCGAATTATTATTATTACTATTATTATTATTAATTATTATTTAATTAAATTTGATAAACCTGTATGGGTCACACTAGTTCGTGAGCCTAAGATCTAGGCTCGTCTTTAAGATAATTAATTAAGTCATTGCATTTTTCCTCTGAGAGTTACCTGTGACCTTTCTAGGGAATTTTCGTATTCCCTGAAGTCTGATCCATATGGGTTTAGCGCTTGTTTCTGATAATAATAATAATAATACCAATAAATAATAATAATAATAATAATAATAATAATAATAATAATAATGACGGTGTTGCAGGCACTAAAGCTACAAATAACATTATCAATGATCTGAGATCGGGAGGCCTGGTCATGAACCGGGCTGCGGGGGGCGGTGACCCCCTGAACACCCTCCAGGAAGAGTGGTAGACCCTCCAGGTAGCAGGGGTCGCGATCTACAAGTAAACCCATCGATTTTTTTGTAGCAACCAAGTGGATTACTAACCTTTTCGTGGCTACTAGCCCACTGAGCTTACTAACCCTCGTGAAAAATAAAAAACTACTCTTAGACACAGGTCTGGTGTGGCACCGGGCCGCGGAGGCGGTGACCTGCGGAAGCGACCACAGGTAATTTACAGGTGTTCAGGGGAAGAAGGGATCACAGCGTAAACATCTGTATATATTTAAATGTAATATGTTGCTGTAATAATAATAATAATAATAATAATAATAATAATAATAATAATAAGAAGAAGAAGAAGAAGAAGAAGAAGAAGAAGAAGAAGAAGAAGAAGAAGAAGAAGAAGAAGAAGAAGAAGAAGAAGAAGAAGAAGAAGAAGAAGAAGAAGACGAAGAAGAAGAAGACGAAGAAGAAGGAGGGCAATAACAACAAGAACAACTACTACTACCCCCTACGAAAAATAACCACAATTACCTTAATACTTTGAAGAACGGAAAGGGCAGCTCTGATTCCTTGGATCAAGAGCACAGCGAGGGCATCAAGGAACGCCCCTCTCTCCAAACCTGAAGTGTTTACATCGTACTCCAAACTGTGTGGAAGTGTGACTGTTTACCTAGCAGTAAATAGGTACCTGGGTATAAGTTTGTTGTTGTGGGACGCATCCTGGGCAGGTGCGAAACGAATGGGCATGTCTCCTTACTCCCGCTGACTCGAGTGGAAATAGGTCAACTGTCTGACTTTTTGGGGTTATCCTAAGTAATTTGCACATATGTTAAACTATACATAATGAATGTACCTGTGTGTACCTGTACCTAGCATAAATATGCACCTGGACGCTAGCGGACTATCTCCAGGGCTAAGCCCAACATATGGAAAAAACTCCATACACCTGTTGGACCTGCTCATCTAGCAGTAATATTGGGATTTGGGTGTTAGTCGACCTGTGGGTCCCATTCTGGGGAGGTAAAAATTTAAAATGCAAATAATAAGGAAGACGGGACACCCGGAGCACTGCTCCAGTGAATACAAATTAAAACTAACTCTTTTACACAACTCACCTCCCATAGAAATCACAACCGTTGGAGTCCGCACAGGTGTTGGCAGGAGTGGCTAACAGCACCCATAAACAGCACACCCATAGTCTGGATAGGGATAGACACCATCTAACGCTGGTCTTCCTGCCGCGGATGCTGCAGGGACGCAGATGTGGGTGATGGTAGTGGTGGTTGAATGGTCTTCCTTCACCCGCTGCGTCAGGACGCGGCTGGGACAGCCTGTCCTCCGCCAGTAAGGCCATCGCTGACACTCCTACTCTCCGTATTCTCCGCTAAGCATCTCCGGCATTCACTCTACACGGAACCATTGTCTCAGTAACAAGTCTCAGCGATAATGCCATCCTTTTGGGGGGCGAAAATTCCTCGTGACAACGGGGTAGTATTCCTTGGGCACAAATTTTTCACACACTTGTGTTTCCTCAAATTCATATACGCTGGGAAAGGAAGGCACTTACGCTCACACACTCGCTTTACGACACCATCATCGATAACCAAAGCATCCGTAAATCCACGTGTATGGGGGGATTTCACAGCAGAAAGCAACAGGTAGCAAGGTGGGCCAGAGCGACGTAACCTCCCACGTACACGGCAAGATACCAACTAACAAGTGGATGTCCGTCACTGGGGTGGGTTTCAGGGGTGCGCCAGACCATCGCTCGAGACCCCAGACCCCAGACGACGCCTGGGCATCAACTCGCCTCGGGCGCTCAAACAGTGCCCAGCGCAGGATTTTTTTACTCTCATATTTTCCCATTTTCCTCAAACGGCTTCATTTCTGCAAAAATTTGCTTTCACGACAGCACAAGACGGTGGTAGACTAAGGCCTTCAAATGAGTAGAATTGCGTTGCAATTGTCGTTAAGGGAGAATGAATATTTTTCACAAGTGAGCAAGCCAGGTGATGCACTGTGGTTTATGAGCCGAATCCTCTCGTTCAGAAGATGCTCACCAGATATCTTGACCAATTTTATCCGAAATATACTAGCGTACACATTATTTCTAGACACTATAAACATTGAATACTAATTCCCAACCTAAAATTATCTTAGCAAAAGATATGTCTGTCCCATAACTTACACTCTTAAGAAACTTAAACCTTAAAAAAAAAGTCTTATTTTACATCTGTTAAGCTAACAGCGCACAGTGATCACCTCCATGATGGAAAGTATATATCAGATTATTTTTCAAGATAATTTCCCCATGATTTTTTAGTTTGATCGTGCGGCCGGCAGCGTGGGGTAAGGAGCAAGCGGCGCGCGTCGACCCAAACTGTCGTGTGTCCTCTGAGCGGAATTAATTACTGTTCTTGTCATTACTGTTCCTGTCATTGCTTGTGTCTTTGTTCTGTGCCGCAGAGTAACCTCTCAATACAGCTCATTAACAGCCAGGAACAGTCACCTGTAACTACACTCCACTAGCGGATCAACTGCAATAATTGAACATTCTGAAATAAATCTTAATAGGAACTTTTCTCCATTCTCGAAATTATTTTTGTAACAATAATAATAATAATAATAATAATAATAATAATAATAATAATAATAATAATAATAATAATGATAATAACAACAATAATATTATTATTATTGCTAGTTTTATTATTATTGTTAGGAATTTCTTTCTAATTTTGTTTATATATATATATATATATATATATATATATATATATATATATATATATATATATATATATATATATATATATATATATATATATATATATATATATATATACAAAGTCATCTATCATCATCATCCTCATTATCATCATCATCATCGTCGTCATCATCATTTATCTTGCTCTTCATCGCCAACGTCATCATTGTTGTAACTTTCAACGTCATCTTCGGTGTCATGTTCACTGTTATCATCGTCATCACCGTCATAAAATAACCATTTTCCTCCTCCTCATCATTATCATGATGATCTTCATCATTATCTTCACCGTAGTCACTAACGTGAAAATGTTGATTTACAAGAAAATAGGTACTCTGACCTAGGGAAGATAGCTCTCTAGAAAGTAGGTACCGTTCCTGGAGCCTACCTGGAAGGTTGTTCCCGATGGTCATCGCCCCCGCTGCCCGGTCCTCGACCAAGCCTCGCGGTGGATGAGGGCCTGATCATCCAGGCTGTTACCGCTGGCGGCAGGCAGTCCAACACAGGAGCCACAGCCCGGCTGAGATCCTCTGATATCACTCCTAAGTCCTTCACGTTAGTTTTATCGCTCTATTGTGTGGTTAGAATTTGTTTTATGCTCCGTTCTATTATTTTCTCAAGTTTTCCATAACGGAGTAACTGAAATTTGCCCTCATTGAACATCAATAGTTATAACTATGACCATTATTTTTAAAGGGGCGAGCCGGTAAGCCAGTGGAAGGACTCGGTCAGATGAGCAAAAGCTCCAACGACGGGTCATTATCTGACTAAGACCCACGTCAGGAAACTTTTGTCCTGCTTCCTGACGAACCTTACCTAACCTAACCTAACCTAACCTAACCTAACTTAACCTAACCTAACCTAACCTAACCTAACCTAACCTAACCTAACCTAACTTAACCTAACTTAACCTAACCTAACCTAACCTAACCTAACCTAACCTAACCTAACCTAACTTTGAACATCACATTGTTTTCTGCGGCCCGCTGGGAAACTTAGTTTGCATCACCTTGGAGATTTACAGTGTCCTCAATGGATGACACTCTTATGCAGATTCTAGCTTCGTCTGCAGAGGAAGATACATATCTTACACAGATTTACATCTGTGTTAGATATGTGTCTCATCCTCATATCTAATACAGATTTACATTTGTGTTAGATATGAGGATGAGGAAAAGGATTGGGGGCGAGTACTGTACCTTGCGGGACAGCTTTTCACTGTGGCAGCCTCCGACTTTACTCTGTTTACCATTCCTCTTTGCTTTTTATTGGTTAGAGTTAAAAATTCATCTGCTCACTTCTCAGGATACTCTTTGCATGTATTTGGTGACCTGTTACATCTTGCCTGATAATGGATCAAAGGAAAATAGGGACACTTACAGGGCGAAGATGTTAGCTTTCCAGAAAATAAGTGCCCTTACCTGATGATGACGTTAGTTCCAAAAAAATAGGTACCCCCCACCTGATGAAGACATATGATCACGAGAGAGAGAGAGAGAGAGAGAGAGAGAGAGAGAGAGAGAGAGAGAGAGAGAGAGAGAGAGAGAGAGAGAGAGAGAGAGAGAAACCACACTTCGCTCTTCTTCGTGGTCAGCGAGATAAGAGCTTGGATACAACAGGACGGGCAGCGAGCAGCAACTACACTCTGGCTATATCCTTCTTCAGGAACATCACTTCATCTGAGATCCTTCATTCCTAGAGTCGTCCGACTCTAGAACGTGTTTGTACAGCATAATGACATCGATGACCAAATGAAATCACTTGCCTCAGATGGCTCTAGGTCCTTACTGTTCCCTATTTGTACCTCTCTTAACAATAACATGGCTTTCAAATGAGATTATGAAGGTAAATGTTCTTAGCTTGTAAATAAAGGTAGGAACTCCTTTCCTAACCTTGTCAAACCCTTGTGTAAAGAGAGAGAGAGAGAGAGAGAGAGAGAGAGAGAGAGAGAGAGAGAGAGAGAGAGAGAGAGAGAGACCAACGCACGTTGTGTAATTAACCAAATGATAGCCTCCACCCGCTGTTCCTCAGGGTATGGGTCGATTTGGGGGTCGTCCTCTGTTTACACACTGGGCGGTGGAGGCTCGATCCTTCGTCTGCTAAACACACTGGACGGTGTAAGCTCGGGCCTCCATCCGCTAATCGCGGCAGAGGTCGCTGGCGATGTTCGTTCTGTGTAGAGATTTATGAAGTCACGATTTGATAAAGCTCCACACGGCGGTAAACTGCGAAACGTAGCGAGAAATAGCGGTAAATTGCGAGACGGAGGAGAAATAGCGGTAAACTACATAACCAAGCATAACCAGGGATAACCTAGAAAAACTTACTATTCAAAGCAGGTGAAATCGCAGATCTAGAGAGTGTACAGAGATCCTTTACTGCACGTATAAGTTCTGTCAAGCACCTTAACTACTGGGAACGCTTGGAAGCACTTGACTTGTACTCGTTGGAACGCAGGAGGGAGAGATATATCATAATCTACACTTGGAAAATCTTGGAAGGAATGGTCCCAAATCTGCACACAGAAATCACTCCCTACGAAAGCAAAAGACTGGGCAGGCGATGCAAAATGCCCCCAATAAAAAGTAGGGGCGCCATTGGTACACTAAGGGAAAACACCATAAGTGTCCGGGGCCCAAAACTGTTCAACAGCCTCCCATCAAGCATTAGGGGAATTGCCAATAAACCCCTGGCTGCCTTCAAGAGAGAGCTGGACAGATACCTAAAGTCAGTGCCGGATCAGCCGGGCTGTGGCTCGTACGTTGGACTGCGTGCAGCCAGCAGTAACAGCCTAGTTGATCAGGCCCTGATCCATCGGGAGGCCTGGTCATGGACCGGGCCGCGGGGGCGTTGATCCCCGGAATAACCTCCAGGTAACCTCCAGGTAACCCAGGATAACCGAGGATAGCTTAGGATAACTCATGACCACCTAGGATAACCAATGATAGTCTAGGATAACTCATGCTCACCTAGAATAATCTAGGAGAGCCTAGGTTAGCCAAGGATAATTCAGGATAACCTAGGATAACCCATGTGGTGGTGGTGATCACCTGTAATGAGAAGTAGCTCGTAAAATCTCAAGGGCAGGTTTTTATTAGCCAAAGCGACCACCTGTCCACATGGGCCACCTGTTTATGGTGGCCACCTGTCAACAGTGGCCACCTGTTTATGATGGCCACCTGTCCATAATGCCCACCTGTCAGTAGGTGCCACCTGTGTATAGTGTGGAGTGTTGGGAGGTGCGTTGCGTGGGGGTGGGGGTTGGAGTGGGGGAGGGGTGGGGGTGGGTCGCGGGCGGAATGGTGGTGGGCGGCAGGCGCGGGGTCAAAGGTCACACGGACTGGGCGGGGTGCGTCACGCGTCGCCGCCCTGCCATCAACTCCGCCCACATCCACCCGCGGGCATGGGGGCGAGGTTGGAGGGTTGGGGGATCTAGGATAATACGTATGTATTAGAGAGAGAGAAAGAGAAAGAGAGAGAGAGAGAGAGAGAGAGAGAGAGAGAGAGAGAGAGAGAGAGAGAGAGAGAGAGAGAGAGAGAGAGAGAGAGAGAAATTTACCTCTCTGAATCACAAAACTATGCTGGTGGTATCGAGTCAGCGTGGACTGGTTTTACATATAATTTGATTTAACTTCCAGTTGTTGTCAGCTGACACATCCTCTACCGTCCCACAGTCTTTTTTTTTTCAATTCCATTAATCCAAAATTAACGATAGAGGTTTTCGTTGTACTATCCTCGAAAGGATAGTGCTTTCTGCTGTGCTCTCCTCACCTTATCTGGCGAGGAGAGTGTCTTATGTTGTACTATCCTCACTTGATCTGTTTAGACAATCAGCAGAGATAGCAAAAGCAGGGATTCGTTTTTTGAAGCAGATCGTAAGATCTTTCTTTTATCTGCCCTTCCCGCGTTACCATAATTTTAGGGTTCAGGAGTCACTTCCGGAGGTCATCGCACACGCGTCCTGGTATCATTTTTTTTTTTTTTTGCTCCTGGTGTCCTATTTTTCTTCTTGGTGTCATGCTTTGATTCCTGACAGTGGCATGCTTTGGGTTCCTGATACCCTATTTCGCTTCTTGGTGCCATGCTTTTGGCTTCTGACATCCTATTTTGCTTCCTTCCTCCCTTGTATCAAACTGTACCTCTTCACTCTGACGACACTAAGTAGCCACTGAAGGCAACAAATGCTCTAACTTCGTGGAATCATGTGTGTTATATTTAGGTTATCGTTGGTTATGGTACAGTGGAACAATCACGGCAGTGGTAGTGCATATCAGGCCAGCTTTTGACGACAAGGTAGGACGGGGGGGACTGTGCTTTGTCAGGCGTATGGAGATGTCTGCTCCTTTCTGGGTGTTCGCACTTTCTGTGAACACAACAGAGTCAAGCTTAGCAGTCAATACAAATTCTCTCCGAATGCCTTCTAATTTTTCACCTGTCAACAGTTAAAACATCTCTTCTTTCCGAAGCAAGATTACGAGACATACAGAGAGGACAAAACACTTCTACCCTCCCCGACCCTACTCACGTACTCTACTCCCTGGATGAGAAAAAAAGACAGACGCAGTATAATGCAATCCCTTATTGACTACTGTTCGCCAACGCGGTGGGCATTACCAAGTCATCATATCCTGACTACACAACTCTCCTCCTGACCACTTCTCTCCTCCCTACCAATAAATAGATCCCTGGCTGTCTTCAAGAGGGAGCTGGACAGGCACCCAAAGTCAACCGGGCTGTGGTTCGCACGTCGGTTTGCGTGCTGCAGGCAGTGACAGCCTGGTTGATCAGGCCCTAATCCATAGGGAGGCAGGCCTAGTCATGGACCGGGCCGCGGGGGCGTCGACCCTCGGAACCCCCGGAACCCCCTCCAGGTATACTCCAGGTATACCTCACTTTACACAGTCAACTTTTCCCAAAACAACTCACACCACCTGGCTTCCCAGATTTGCCTTCGGGCTGGGGATAACCAGGACGTAGTGGGCGCTGCTGAGAATTGTGGGAAAGAGGAAGCTTTCATTGGGGCAACGTTTCGCTTTGCATAGAGCTTTATCGAGCCAATGACATGATAGAGCTCAACCCTCGCCAGCATCAACGAGTCTCCCATTTCCTGGAATCGAGTCTTAATGTCTTCCAGTCCCCTAGGCGCTGTGTAACCCCTACGAGTTTTGTGCTTCTACCCATGAATGTAGTAGTAGTAGTAGTAGTAGTAGTAGTAGTAATAATAATAATAATAATAATAATAATAATAATAATAATGCATGATTTTGAATGGTAACTAGTTTAATTAGCCAATACGAGAGTTTAAAACAAACTCTGGGCAGAGCAAGCCTGTAGTTTAATACATTTCACAACGGCTGATCTTTTAATCAAGCCCTGATAAAGACTCACTCCTGAGCGAAACGTAGTTTTAAATAAAAACTTCCTCCGTATCATGTCTTCTTTCCAACACAAAATTAACAAGAGGGTCACCGAGTTGTCCGCCTTACCTCCGGTCGCCTTGAGACTGTGTCTAATGAATTCGTTTTTACTCTAAGTTTTCTCTTACGTCCTGGTTACATAACATTCAAAGTGTTTTTGTTTTACTGTGGTCTTGAGGGCACACAGATGTTATGAACACATAAAAAGGGCATCATGCAGATTTAACATATGTATGATAATCTAATGAGGTCAAACAATGTGACATGTTTCTAACAAGGTCCTTATGAGATGAAATGAGAAGCAACAGAATATAGAAGAGAATATTGTTGAGAAATGAGAGGAATCAGCGTATAGATGAGAATATCATTGAGAAATGAGAGGCAGTAGTGTATGGATGAGAATATTACTGAGAAATGAGGAGCAGCTGCGTACAAATGAGAATATCATTGAGAAATGGGAGGCACCAATGAGGATGGTTGAGTGTTTGTGGCATGTCTGGCAGGCGAGGCAACTCAAGAGGAATGATAGCAAGAAACTGTAAGAATGTGGCCAGAGGCGACACCTTCTTATCTTACCTTCGTGTGGGTCTCTTGTTCTTGGTAAAGGAGTTGTTGTAATGGTAGTTGGGGCAGTAATGGTGGGTGGGGCAGTGATGTTGGGTGGGGCAGTGATGGTGGGTGTGGCAGTGATGGTGGGTGGGGCAGTGATGGTGAGTGTGGCAGTGATGGTGGATGTGGCAGTGATGGTGGGTGGGGCAGTAATGGTGGTTGGGGCAGTAATGGTGGGTGGGGCAGTGATGGTGGTTGGGCAGTAATGGTGGGGGGGGCAGTGATGGTGGGTGGGGCAGTGATGGTGGGTGGGGCAGTAATGGTGGGTGGGGCAGTGATGGGTGGGGCAGTAATGGTGGGTGGGGCAGTGATGGTGGTTGGGCAGTAATTGTGGGTGGGGCAGTAATGGTGGTTGGGGCAGTAATGGTGGGTTACCTGGAGGTTACCTGGAGGTTATTCCGGGGATCAACGCCCCCGCGGCCCGGTCCACGACCAGGCCTCCCGATGGATCAGGGCCTGATCAACTAGGCTGTTACTGCTGGCCGCACGCAGTCCGACGTACGAGCCACAGCCCGGCTGATCCGGCACTGACTTTAGGTATCTGTCCAGCTCTCTCTTGAAGGCAGCCAGGGGTTTATTGGCAATTCCCCTAATGCTTGATGGGAGGCTGTTGAACAGTTTTGGGCCCCGGACACTTATGGTGTTTTCTCTTAGTGTACCAATGGCGCCCCTACTTTTTATTGGCGGCATTTTGCATCGCCTGCCCAGTCTTTTACTTTCGTAGGGAGTGATTTCTGTGTGCAGATTTGGGACCATTCCTTCCAAGATTTTCCAAGTGTAGATTATGATATATCTCTCCCTCCTGCGTTCCAACGAGTACAAGTCAAGTGCTTTCAAGCGTTCCCAGTAGTTAAGGTGCTTGACAGAACTTATACGTGCAGTAAAGGATCTCTGTACACTCTCTAGATCTGCGATTTCACCTGCTTTGTATGGAGATGTTAATGTACAGCAGTATTCCAGCCTAGAGAGAACAAGTGATTTGAAAAGGATCATGGGCTTGGCATCTCTCGTTTTGAAAGTTCTCATTATCCATCCTATCATTTTCTTTGCACGTGCGATCGTGGCACTGTTGTGATCCTTGAAAGTGAGATCCTCAGACATTACTACTCCCAGGTCCCTTACATTATTTTTCCGCTCTATTGTATGGCCGGAGTCAGTAGTATACTCTGTTCTAGTTATTATCTCCTCCAGTTTTCCATAACGGAGTAGTTGGAATTTGTCCTCATTGAACATCATATTGTTTACCGTGGCCCACTGGAAAACTTTGTTTATATCTTCTTGGAGGTTAACCGCATCCTCAGCAGATGACAGCCTCATGCAGATCCTAGTATCATCCGCAAAGGATGATACGGTGCTGTGGTGTATATCTCTGTTTATGTCTGATATGAGGATAAGGAATAAGATGGGGGCGAGTACTGTGCCTTGTGGAACAGAGCTCTTCACTATGGCAGCCTCCGATTTAACTCTGTTGACCACTACTCTTTGTGTTCGATTTGTTAGGAAGTTGAAGATCCATCTCCCCACTTTCCCAGTTATTCCTTTAGCACGTATTTTATGGGCTATTACGCCATGATCGCATTTGTCAAATGCTTTTGCAAAGTCTGTGTATATTACATCTGCATTCTGATTTTCTTCCAGTGCATCCAAGGCCATGTCATAGTGATCCAGTAGTTGTGAGAGGCAGGAGCGACCTGCCCTGAACCCATGTTGCCCTGGATTGTGCAGATTTTGGGAATCCAGGTGATTTGCAATCCTGCTTCTTAGCACTCTTTCAAAGATTTTTATGATGTGGGACGTCAGAGCTATTGGTCTATAGTTCTTAGCTAATGCTTTGCTGCCACCTTTATGGAGCGGGGCTATATCCGTTGTTTTAAGTGACTGTGGAATTTCACCCATGTCCAGGCAGTAATGGTGGTTGGGGCAGTAATGGTGGGTGGGGCAGTGATGGTGATTGAGGCAGTGATGGTGATTGGGACAGTGATAGTAGTGGTGGTGACAGCGGTGGTGGTGGTGTTGTTAGTGGTGGTGACAAAGGACGTGACTGTGGTAGTGATGAGAGTGGTGGTGGTGATGAAATGGTAATAATAGTAGTAATGGTAGTAGTTGTGGTAGTATCGATCATCGATACTACCACAACTACTACCATTACTGCTATTTACAGGTAGTTGTTCAACTACTGCAAACAACTACCTGTAAATACTTATGGTCAAATAATAATAATAATAATAATAATAATAATAATAATAGTAATAATAATGTTATATATTCATGGGGAACGCTAAACCATAGAGGGTCACAGAGCGCCAGGAAAAAATTGAGGGTAATCAGATTCGATCCAAAGATGTGGAGGGTAGCTCCAAATCCCCAGATCGAGAACTCTTTCACTAGCATCCAAACTTGAAATGTTTTCATCAAGTGCCTCTCTCTCCCTCCCTCCCTCTCTCTCTCTCTCTCTCTCCCTCCCTCCCTCTCTCTCTCTCTCTCTCTCCCTCCCTCCCTCTCTCTCTCCCTCTCCCTCTCCCTCTCTCTCTCTCTCTCTCTCTCTCACTCTCCCTCCCTCCCTCTCTCTCTCCCTCTCCCTCTCTCTCTCTCCCTCCCTCCCTCTCTCTCTCTCTCTCTCTCTCTCTCTCTCTCTCTCTCTCTCTCTCTCTCTCTCTCCCTCTCCCTCTCCCTCTCTCTCTCTCTCTCTCTCTCTCTCTCTCTCCAACAGATCACACAACCACACAACTCATACATGCAAGTCACCGGGGCGCCGCCCCCTCCCTCGTTCCTATTCACCTAACCACGCCATCGATGGATGGTGGACCGTCGCCGTCTATCCCAGCGACACCTCAGCCCCAATTGAAAATTATCGTTCGATTCAACTGCTGGATTAACTGTGCGAAGGGCTAAATGGTTCAAATCAACTCCCCTCCCCCTTATCTTGCCTAACACCGTACGTCCCCTTAATTGTCATAAGGTTGTCTTTTCCTAGTCACAAAAACAACGTCAGAATTCGATTATTATTATTATTAATTCTATTATTATTATTATTATTATTATTATTATTATCATAGCAAAAATAAGTGTCACTAAGAATATTAATTTTGTTATTATTATTATTATTATTATTATTATTATTATTATTATTATTATTATTATTATTATTATTATTATTATCGCAATAAAAATAATAGTGATACTAAGAATATTATTAATTTATTATTATTTTTATTACAATAATAATAGTGATACAAAGAATATTAATATTAGAATTATTAAAATTATTATTATTATTTATCTTGTTGTATCGCATTCAAGAGGAATTATTAAACCCTGATGGGCCACACAGCATCCAGGAAATGGGAGGAAATCAGGTGTGATCTAGGGAAAGGAATGGTTGCTTCATTCCCTTCAGTGAGGAACCCTTCACCAGTATCAAGAATGGGAAGGGAAGAAACTGCACCGTTCGAAACAGCGAGGGTGAAAAAAATAATTTCGAGCATGTGCTTCAGATTCGAGGGGAGAGCTGCTCGCTTTGCACGTTGAACAGCTCTTCCTTCACGCTGCATGCAACATTGTTACAGGCAGACACACTGAAGATTGTGATGAATGGTTTGAAAAACCGACAAGTTGAAGATAGTGGGTGGTACCACTATGACCTCACCTCCTCCTGCTTCGCCTCACCTCACTACAGTATATAAGCCACGTCTACGGCCCTATGCTGTACATTCTACAAGATTGATGGACTGAACACATCGACTCCAGGCTGAGGGACTGATTACCTCAAACTCCTCCTCTCCTTACGCCTTTCTACTTTGTATTGGACTGATGAAGCCACTGTGTGGCGAAACGTTTCCTGAATAAAGATTCCCATATGTTGCATAAGTGTCTCAATCCACACTGAAGATTGTTCAAGTCTTGCGTACGTGTGTATGTGTACTCACCTAGTTGTACTCACCTAGTTGAGGTTGCAGGGGTCGAGTCCAAGCTCCTGGCCCCGCCTCTTCACTGGTCGCTACTAGGTCACTCTACCTGAACTGTGAGCGTTATCATACCTCTGCTTAAAGCTAAGTATGGATCCTGCCTCCACTACATCGCTTCCTAAACTATTCCACTTCCTGACTACTCTGTGGCTGAAGAAATACTTCCTAACATCCCTGTGATTCATCTGTGTCTTCAACTTCCAACTGTGTCCCTTTGTTGCTGTGTCCCATCTCTGGAACATCCTGTCTTTGTCCACCTTGTCAATTCCTCTCAGTACTTTGTAAGTCGTTATCATGTCCCCCCTATCTCTCCTGTCCTCCAGTGCCGTCAGGTTGATTTCCCTTAACCTCTCGTCGTAGACATACCTCTTAGCTCTGGGACTAGTCTTGTTGCAAACCTTTGCACTTTCTCTAGTTTCTTTACATGCTTGGTTAGGTGTGGGTTCCAAACTGGTGCCGCATACTCCAATATGGGCCTAACGTACACGGTGTACAGGGTCCTGAATGATTCCTTATTAAGATGTCGGAATGCTGTTCTGAGGTTTGCTAAGCGCCCATATGCTGCAGCAGTTATTTGGTTGATGTCCGCTTCAGGAGATGTGCCTGGTGTTATACTCACCCCAAGATTTTTTTCCTTGAGTGAGGTTTGTAGTCTCTGGCCCCCTAGACTGCACTTCATCTGCAGTCTTCTTTGCCCTTCCCCAATCTTCATGACTTTGCACTTGGTGGGATTGAACTCCAGGAGCCAATTGCTGGACCAGGTCTGCAGCCTGTCCAGATCCCTTTGTAGTTCTGCCTGGTCTTCGATCGAATTAATTCTTCTCATCAACTTCACGTCATCTGCAAACTGGGACACCTCGGAGTTTATTCCTTCCGTCATGTCGTTCACAAATACCAGAAACAGCACTGGTCCTAGGACTGACCCCTGTGGGACCCCGCTGGTCACAGGTGCCCACTCTGACACCTCGCCACGTACCATTACTCGCTGCTGTCTTCCTGACAAGTATTCCTTGATCCATTGTAGTGCCTTCCCTGTTATCCCTGCTTGGTCCTCCAGTTTTTGCACTAATCTCTTCTGTGGTACTGTGTCAAACGCCTTCTTGCAGTCCAAGAAGATGCAATCCACCCACCCCTCCCTCTCTTGTCTTACTGCTGTCACCTTGTCATAGAACTCCAGTAGGTTTGTGACACAGGATTTCCCGCCCCTGAAACCATGTTGGCTGCTGTTGATGAGCTGTATAGCCCTTGTGGCTTAGCGCTTCTTTTTGATTATAATAATGCTGTTGATGAGATCATTCCTTTCTAGGTGTTCCACCACTCTTCTCCTGATAATCTTCTCCATAACTTTGCATACTATACATGTCAGTGACACTGGTCTGTAGTTTAATGCTTCATGTCTGTCTCCTTTTTTAAAGATTGGGACTACATTTGCTGTCTTCCATGCCTCAGGCAATCTCCCTGTGTGTGTGTGTGTGTGTGTGTGTGTGTGTGTGTGTGTGTGTGTGTGTGTGTGTGTGTGTGTTTTTACTCGCCTCTTGCTGCTCACTCCTACACCCAGCATAATAAACCACAACCTACTCAACTCACTCAACTCACTCTTCCACCTAGGTAGGTTATGTGGTGCCACTGACGCCATGGTGGGTTCTGTGGTGCCGCTGACGCCATGGTGGGTTCTGTGGTGCCGCTGACGCCATGGTGGGTTCTGTGGTGCCGCTGACGCCATGGTGGGTTCTGTGGTGCCGCTGACGCCATGGTAGGTTCTGTGGTGCCGCTGACGCCATGGTGGGTTCTGTGGTGCCGCTGACGCCATGGTGGGTTCTGTGGTGCCGCTGACGCCATGGTAGGTTCTGTGGTGCCGCTGACGCCATGGTGGGTTGTATGGTACCATTGATACTACGATAGGCCACGGCAGAACTACTGCTGGCATCATTACAATAATAGTGTACAACATCGTCATGATGAGGAGTCAGACACATGTACGGCACCTGTTAATCTTTATCTGAAGATGTTTCGCCAACCAGTGGCTTTTTTCGACTCAATACACAATATACAAAGACATGAGAAAATGAGGTAATTAGTCCCCTGACCTGGAATCCGGTGCTCAACACCTCAGTCTTGATGAATCATGAATTCAGATTCATCAAGACTGAGGTACTGAACACTGGCTTCCAGATTGATGGACTGAACACATCGACTCAAGGTTGAGGGACTGATTACCTCATTCTCCTCCTGTTCTTCAAGTTTCACCTATGTATGGACTGATGAAGCCACTGTGTGGCGAAACGTTTCCTCAATAAAGATACCCAAGAGTTGCACATGTGTCTAATTTATCAACTGGCTTCCAGGTTGAGGACTGAATACCTTGTCTTCCATTGTCATCTGTATACAATACTTCAAGGCTGAGAGAATGACTGCCCCATTTTCCTCTGCTTTGGCATATCATTTTTTTACTGAACTGAAGAAGCCACTGGCTGGCGAAACGTCTCCAATAAAGATGCCCAGGTTCTGCACATGCGTTTTCACTCTTCGACTGCTGGCTTACCTGCTTACCGGTCAAAGTTGGTACATTAAGAATGAAGGGTTATCTTTTCTTTTCTCTTACCTTTCAGCCTGGGCCAGTAGGCCTGCTGCAGTGTTCCTCCATTCTTATGTTCACATATTTGTGCGAGGTACTACACTATTCCTCGTGCTGACCTTCCACTGAGCTGTGTCCCACTTTATTCTAGCCAGGAACTCCCTCCTGCATCTCCTGTATACCATTACCTTGTTCTATAATGGAGCATTCAGCACGACCGCCGTGCATTCCTACCCACACTTCCTACACATTAATCTTCGCTAATAACCATCTTCTTCACCCACTACTCAAACCTTCCTCACTCTCTGCTCGCCAATAACCCCCCCCCCCCAACTACAAGTACCCATCCGTCCACTTCCTATACCCCGCCATCCATACTCCCGGCTCTTAAAAACTCTCCCCAATGCTCCTTCTTCCCCCCCCCCCGCCATCCCTCTCCCATACAAAGCACCTCACTAACACTTCCCTCAACACCCTTCCCTTCTTAACACACCTCGAGTCTTCCCCCATTCAAACAACTTACCTCCTGAACTTCCTGCGGTAAGTTCATTAGGTAAACATGTAAGTATCGACATTTCCTCATCGTACTCCGCATCATCTCCAAATCACTCATTCCCTTAATCAAACTAGCTTCCACGCAGTCCAGTCATTCCCTTACCTGTAATAATGTTGGTAGAATTATCGACAATATGTTAGGTAAAAGCACACAGGTGCAACTAATGCACGGTGTCCCGTAGCTGGATCGCTGGCGCACTCAGCTCATACACTGAGGTCCGGAGTTCGAATCTCAAATATGGTTGAAAAACATTAGGACATGTTTCGATAAGACACCTGCTGTCCCTGTTCACCCATCAGTGTAAAATGGGTACCTGGGTGTTAATCGACAGGTGTAGGTCGCTTCCTGGGACGGAACTGACCTAATTTGCCCGAAATGCTCAGCACAACAAGCGGCTTTCTATATAGTAGTACGTCAGCTCGGACTATATACCTTGTACATGTACTTGTAGAAATAAAGACATTATTTCGATCTCCGGGAGCACTGTCAAGCCGTTGCAAACACTATAGTGTAACGGCTTGACAAAGCTCCTGGAGAACGAAACGTTAAGATTTTGTTTAGATTTTTAACCCCGGAGGGTTAGCCACCCAGGACAGCCAGAGAAAGTTAGCGTCTTATTGCACTGGGATCCTGAAATCTCGTCCCCCAGTATGCGACCCACACCAGTCGATTAACACCCAGGTGCTTGCTTACCAGGTGAATGAGACAGCAGGTGTAAGGAAACACGCCCAATGTTTTCACCCTTGCAGGGGATCGAACCACGGACACTCAGCGTGTGAAGCGAGTGTGTTGCTCCCCAGGCAAGTAGTATAAAATGTCGCATTAGTTACACATGCGTCCTTTTATATAACATTCCCTGTACACTGCCAACGTTATAGAACTGCACATCGTGTTACAGCAGTCACATGAGAGAGACAAGTGTTATACCACATGATAAGACACATGTACAACACTCATATCTTTGATAAATTAGACACATATACAACTCTTGGGAATCTTCATTGAGGAAACGTTTCGCCACACAGTGGCTTCATCAGTCCATACGAAGGAGAAACTTGAAGAGCAGGAGGAGAATGAGGTAATCAGTCCCTCAACCTTGAGTCGATGTGTTCAGTCCATCAATCTTGAATAGAATACGGCAGATGAGCGGAGAAGCAGCTTATAAACCGTATGGCAGGAGAGGTGCAGCAGTCATAGGTCGTGTCACATTTGTTCAATGTGGAAGTAGGTCGTGCCCAAGAATTAGGCAAGCGAAGAATTCCTAAGTATTAAGATCCCAAGAAGTTGCAGTGTCTGACAGATTTGTAGATGAATGGTTCAGAGAACCGACATGTTGATAAATTAGACACATATACAACTCTTGGGAATCTTCATTGAGGAAACGTTTCGCCACACAGTGGCTTCATCAGTCCATACGAAGGAGAAACTTGAAGAACAGGAGGAGAATGAGGTAATCAGTCCCTCAACCTGTGTGGCGAAACGTTTCCTCAATGAAGATTCCCAAGAGTTGTATATGTGTCTAATTTATCAACATGTCGGTTCTCTGAACCATTCATCTACAACTCATATCTTTATCTTCGAAGCGTTTCGCCTACACAGTAGGCTTCTTCAGTCTAAAACAGAGGTGACATTGCTCCTGCTGGAGACAGCAGAAGCAATGTCTCCAGCTTTAGTCACCTCTGTATTCGACTGAAGAACCTATGCAAGCGAAACGTTCCGGGAATAAAGATAGCAAAGTTTTTCACATGTGTCCCATAAAAAGTAACTGAAGCATCAGTTTAAAAATAATAGTTTACATATTTTAGTTAATAAATGAAGTTTGTCAGCAAATACCTCCAACTTCTCCGACAATTCGAAATATGCAACATTAATTCGTATTTAATGGATTTTCCATATGATTTTTTTCATCATGACTCACGAAATCGTAATGACACGATAGCAAACATCATCTTGACGGTACTGTAGACTATCATCCTACTGATAGTATACCACATAACACTATCTTCGTCTCAGGCGTTCGTGTGCTCTCACAGACACACATATTTTAATAATGTTACAGTTTTTAAGATACATTTTTTTTCTGACGAGTCGAGTGATTCACATGATCAAGACTCATGTCATGTGTTTTTCCTTGACAGGTAAATTAAAAAAAAAAAACGGTATTCCAGCCCTTCTACCATTTTCACCCTTGTATCTTCCCCATCCTAAGCAATTCCTTTCAGAAAATGGTATAGTAATACCGACAAGATATGAAAAAAGACATGTACCGTTCAGGACATTTATTAAAGGAAGCGTTTCGTCATTAACAGCGAAACGTTTGCTTTATTAAATGTCCTGAACTGTTCAAAAGTGTCTTTTCTAAACTTCCTTACAGAACTACCTTCATACACTTCCAGTCTCTTTCTCACCATAGGTTCAAAACGCCGCACTTCCCATAATAAAACGAAAAAAAGGAATAAAAGTGCCCAGTAAATAAACAAGATAATCAAAATATGGTATGAAAGTGCAGAATCACCAACGAGAGCGAAGGTGTACTGGAAAGAATATGAGAAAAAATCACTAGTGTCGTGGTTATCACAGAAAAAAAAAACTTGCAGGAGTAATAATAAATGCACTTTCCCTGAGGGGTATCAAATACGAGAATGAGATGATTATTATGTTCATTGTGATTTACTGATCCAGTAGGTGGCCAGTACAATCCTTAGGGAAGGGGAGGCAATCAGGTATGACCCAAGGATAACACTAATTCCTTGCATCAAGAACCATTAACTATCAAAAAAAGATCTTGTTCCCCCTTCCCCATCCCGCCTTAAAGGGCGTGTAAGAGGACCAATCAGTATTAATATACAAACTGGGGGTAACAAAAAGTAGAGATTAAAAACAGCCACATTGATATTATCAATACTGGAAACATTAATCACAGGGTGAATATGATAATGAGCAAAAAGACACAATACAGTGACTGGAACAATACACAAATAACCCGCACGTAAGAGAGAGGAGTTTACGACGACGTTTCGGACCGACTTGGACCATTTACAAAGTTACACTGTGTGATTTTGTAAATGGGCCAAGTTGGACCGAAACGTCGTCGTAAACTCATATCTCCTATGTGCGGGTTATTTCTGTATTGTGAATACGATAGTGGTATACATTACCGACAGGTTGACACGTAAGACACATGTGTAACAAGTAGTTATCTTTATTCCAAAACGTTTCGTCTTCTTCAGTTGAGTACAGAGGAGGCAGTAGAAACACTGGGGTAAGCTAGATCGTTATTAGCAGGATTATTCGCCATTTTCAGTTTCTTTACGCAGTGTCAGACTCTTTTGTTTCTACTTGGTTTGTTATCGTCAAGACTTTAAGCCGCTTCATGCCCCTTCCGAGTGTTTTTTTTTTTATTTTATCATTGTTGACAGAGCTTTTAAGCATTCCCGCTTGGGTATAGACAAGCTGGAAAAAATTTCACGAAGAAAAGATCCGAAGTAAACGCGATTAGTACGCATAAAATACTGCCACTTATATCCGTGTACACGAATGGTATATAATACCGACACGTGTTACTTCTGGGTATCTTTATTTGTAGACGTCTCGTCATCCAGTGACTTTATCAATACAATACAGGGATATAATGTGAAGAATGTAGCTGGTCACAGACCGGGCCGCGGGGGCGTTGACCCCCTAAACCCTCTCCAGGTATACTCCAGGTATATACAAAATTATTATTATTATTATTATTATTATTATTATTATTATTATTATTATGAGTTCATTTCTTCACTTTAATAAAAAAAAACTATACTTTTGGTAAATAAAATAATTACCGTGTTTTTGTAAACCACTAAAACAGCCACTGGCATTATTCCATGTATTGAAAGTTAAGTTGGGAAAAGTACTCTCCCTGAGAGAAGAACCTTAAAAGTCTGTAGTAAACTATTGGCTCCGGAGCCTGAGGGTGGGACGAGTGAATATGAGAGCATAAATCAGAGAGGAAGACCTGCTAGACTGGTAGTTGACTCAAGGCAGCTACTGTGTGAGCCAGGCCGGGGTGTGGGAGTTCCTCCGTGGACCATCTTCCCATGAAACGCGAGCCTGTGTGTCCTCCAGGGATGGGAGTGTTGTTGGTGGTGGCGAGGCTCGGGTATTGTACCTTCCCTAACAAGCGGCCTCAACCAGCGCTCTATTTTAGTGGCGTGTCTGATTCCTATTGGCAGCATTGCGAGCCATTTTCAACTTGTTTAGCTTGTTCTCGATTTTTTTTGGCACATTTTATCGTTAGTCACAGAGGTTGTAAGCCATTTTCAGACCTTGTTGACTTTGTGTGTGTTCGTGTTTGATTGTTACTGACAGAGGTATAAGCAATTTTCAGCTAATTCACTTTTTTGTCTTGGGGAGGGGGGGGGATTTTGGGCCTATTTTATGGCAGTTGGAAGAGATTTTAAGCATTTCGAGGCCATTTTGCATGTTTTCGATTTTTTTTTTTTTGCGTTTACTTCTTTTGTTAGAGCTTTAAGACCTCATTTCCTTGTCGTTTCGCACGTTTTATATAGGGAAAACTTGCGATTTTGGCTTAAATAGCAACGCTCTTCTTGCCGAATAAGGCAAGCGAAAATTTGTGCATGAAATAATTTCGCAAAAATCATTCTGAACCTTTCGAAAAAAAATATATTTCATTGTGTTTCTTTATCAAATTATTGTAAACTTATCTAAAATATATTTAGTTGGATTAGGCTATATTAAATTGCGCTTGTTACAATAAGGTCAGGTAAGTTTTCTAAGGTTCTTTTGGTACAAAATTATTTAATTTTTAAATTAACATAAATGAAAAAAAATCTTTAACCCTATAAGAGAAAATTTTAGAAAAGACTTAATTTTAAATGAGTTCAAGCTAATTGTCCAATTTTACCTATTCGGCTCGACATTATATATATATATATATATATATATATATATATATATATATATATATATATATATATATATATATATATATATAAGCATTAATAAGACGAGTTTGAACGAAGTTATAGTTTTTATTTAACTTATTTGGCACATTTGTTGAGCCAGACAAGCCTAGCCTAGATTATTTTAGTTATAACTCTTCACAAACCAGTCTGAATCTTGCGAAATTAATGCATGTTATTGATATTTAATAACATTAAAACTGGCTCCAAACTAGATTACATTACGTAAATATAGCGAGGCTAAGTCAAGCTCCTAAGTAAGTTTAGATCCTTAATGCTAAAAACATTAGCATAATATTAAGGCAGATTCAGTATATGTAGCTACGGATAGCCTAACATTTTCGATATTTTTTTAAATGTACTCGTATGTTTGGTTCAACTGGCTTAATTTTTATGCATTATATAAGCATCCAGCACATTGTTCGTTGTATATCATCATTACTGGCTGATTTTAGGTCACATCCCATCATTACTAATTTTTTTCTTTAGCCAATTATTTTCCCTGCCTTTTCCGAGCAGTAAATTGGGAATAAAACTCAAGTCTGTTTACCACGGTGATTCAGACTTAAATTATACCCTCTGCCACTATAGCCAGTTTCGTAATTTCAAAAGCAAAATATTAAATCTGAGAACAAGAGAGAACTGACAGGTAGATCACCAGTTCGCCTCAGTAATTATGTTATTTGCTAGTGTACTAGACGTGGTTAACCTTTATGCAAATGTCACTGGCATTGCACACTTTTTTTTTTTTTGGGGGGGGGGGGGTAACTATCGGCCAATCATAACCTTGTCGGCTGTTTCTCACGGATGAGACGGCGTTGCGTGTAACCAATATGATGCAATACGACTCGGGCCAAGGACTCTCATAATTATTAATAACTACAAACATTATCTCTCAGTCCACGGCAGGACTCGAACCTGCACACTCTGTTTCAAAGTACGCAGTACTTTGATTCGGACTGTGTAGGTTCGAATCCTGCTGTGGACTGAGAGATAATGGTTATAAATAATTTCGCCCGTTTACGAATTAAGCATTAATAGCTACGTTGTGGTGTGGGGGGGGCGAAGTTCGGAGAACCGGGAAGTGTGATATCCAGGACTGTGTTGATGATCAAGTACTCGTGTTGATTAAAATACAGCTGTGTGTGTGTGTGTGTGTGTGTGTGTGTGTGTGTTTACACAGGGGTTTTACACAGTCATGTTATGGGTCCTAACTTTATTTACAAACTAAAAGCTGTTATTTATATATCTCTCTCTTAAATACACGACAAACCTGCCGTGTTCTTTCATTCACTGGACGCCTTTCCATGAACTACTTTAGGTTAGGTTAGATAAGATTCGTCAGGAAACAGGACAAGTGTTTCCTTACGCTTTTGGTCATCTGACCGAGGCCTTCCACTGGCTTACTCTTCCACCCGTTCAAAAATTATGGTTATGATTATAACCATTTCTTTTAATAAACCACCGATTTAGTAAATTCTTGACAACAACGGCGAACAATATTCACGTGAGACACGAAAAGCTAAACTACCATAGGTCTGCAAAAACTTAGCATAGGTGACTTAGCAATGCGCTAAGTTAGCGAAGCAATAATATATAAGTACTATGGGAACAAGCAAATAGTTTTGTCCCGCCTGAGCTGCTAGTTTATTGTGCACCCGCAGCTCATCCTGTGAGCGATATCGCAAAAAACGGGATTACAGAGGTCACAATGGGTCTTTGTCAGACCCCGCTGAATATTCCTACATCACTAGGAAAATAATAATGGTGGTTTCACATTATACAGTTACTTCATATAGTTGATGTTCCCAATACAACAAGGAATATAATCTCAAAAATCTAATATCGTATTACCACTTTGAAATAATAATATCAGTCAAAATGGGTAGGAGTCTCTACAAAAACAGTCTATCTAATCGCTGCAGTTTCCGCATTACTCAGGCTAAGCCATCCTGACATAGCACTGCTGTGTGTTATATCTCTGCAGCAACTGAACAAGAGAAACAAGACAAAAAACTTAAATATATATTGCACATTTCGACGTTTCAGGGAAGACTGAGGCGTTTGCTGACACATTTGCAAGTTCAGCTATTACGAGCATATACATAACGGAATTGATGCTATGTTCTCTACAAACCCACGAATTATTCTAATTTTAAGTCAAACATGCTCTCTTAGACTAATTTAGCGCATGTGTCGTTGTGTACGAGTTGATAAATCTCTTCTTTGAGCGAAACTTTGTCTTAGTCAAAGCTTATAAACGCTTGTCCAACAACGCCTGTCGTTCCATCACGACTGTAGATGAATGGTTCAGAGAACCGACATGTTGATAAATTAGACACATGTGCAACTCTTGGGTTACCTGGAGGTTACCTGGAGGTTATTCCGGGGATCAACGCCCCCGCGGCCCGGTCCACGACCAGGCCTCCCGATGGATCAGGGCCTGATCAACTAGGCTGTTACTGCTGGCCGCACGCAGTCCGACGTACGAGCCACAGCCCGGCTGATCCGGCACTGACTTTAGGTATCTGTCCAGCTCTCTCTTGAAGGCAGCCAGGGGTTTATTGGCAATTCCCCTAATGCTTGATGGGAGGCTGTTGAACAGTTTTGGGCCCCGGACACTTATGGTGTTTTCTCTTAGTGTACCAATGGCGCCCCTACTTTTTATTGGCGGCATTTTGCATCGCCTGCCCAGTCTTTTACTTTCGTAGGGAGTGATTTCTGTGTGCAGATTTGGGACCATTCCTTCCAAGATTTTCCAAGTGTAGATTATGATATATCTCTCCCTCCTGCGTTCCAACGAGTACAAGTCAAGTGCTTTCAAGCGTTCCCAGTAGTTAAGGTGCTTGACAGAACTTATACGTGCAGTAAAAGATCTCTGTACACTCTCTAGATCTGCGATTTCACCTGCTTTGTATGGAGATGTTAATGTACAGCAGTATTCCAGCCTAGAGAGAACAAGTGATTTGAAAAGGATCATCATGGGCTTGGCATCTCTCGTTTTGAAAGTTCTCATTATCCATCCTATCATTTTCTTTGCACGTGCGATCGTGGCACTGTTGTGATCCTTGAAAGTGAGATCCTCAGACATTACTACTCCCAGGTCCCTTACATTATTTTTCCGCTCTATTGTATGGCCGGAGTCAGTAGTATACTCTGTTCTAGTTATTATCTCCTCCAGTTTTCCATAACGGAGTAGTTGGAATTTGTCCTATTGAGGAAACGTTTCGCCACACAGTGGCTTCATCAGTCCATACAAAGGAGAATCTTGAAGAACAGGAGGAGAATGAGGTAATCAGTCCCTCAACCTTGAGTCGATGTGATCAGTCCATCAATCTTGAATAGAATACGGCATATGTGCTGAGAAGGAGCTTATAAACCGTTGGCAGGAGAGGTGCAGCAGTCATAGGACGTGTAACATTTGTTCAATGTGGAAGTAGGTCGTGCCCAAGAATTAGGCAAGCGAAGAATTCCCAAGTATTAAGATCCCACGAAGTTGCAGTGTCTGACAGGTTTGTAGATGAATGGTTCAGAGAACCGACATGTGTCTAATTTATCAACATGTCGGTTCTCTGAACCATTCATCTACAAACCTGTCAGACACTGCAACTTCGTGGGATCTTAATACTTGGGAATTCTTCGCTTGCCTAATTCTTGGGCACGACCTACTTCAACATTGAACAAATGTTACACGTCCTATGACTGCTGCACCTCTCCTGCCAACGGTTTATAAGCTCCTTCTCAGCACATATGCCGTATTCTATTCAAGATTGATGGACTGACCACATCGACTCAAGGTTGAGGGACTGATTACCTCATTCTCCTCCTGTTCTTCAAGATTCTCCTTTGTATGGACTGATGAAGCCACTGTGTGGCGAAACGTTTCCTCAATAAAGATACCCAAGAGTTGCACATGTGTCTAATTTGCCATCACGACTGTCGGAAGTACTCCGAGGGAGGCTCCACTCACATTCACTCTGGGTTTTTTTTAAGAGTGGACAAAAATTGATCGTTCCCTCAGCCTTGCCACACTTCACTTCCGCCTCACAGCACCAGTAGACAGAAGAGATGATGGTGTTGCAAGGAGCTCCGAAAATCTAATACTATTGACAGTTCCTGCAAGAATGCGATAGTTTTCCATAGCGAACGTTAAAAATCTGAGTGTTTTCCCTGTTTTCTGTACTGCAGTACATAATGAGGAATCTGGCAAGAGCATTCTCTGCCAGTGTAAATTACAGCGATATACTATATTAGTCACCTAGTTGTAGTTACCTGGTTATACTCACCTAGTTGTAGCTGCCTGGTTATACTCACCTAGTTGTAGTCATCTGGTTATACTCACCTAGTTGTAGTCATCCGGTTATACTCACCTAGTTGTAGTCATCCGGTTATACTCACCTAGTTGTCACAATGACTAAGCTAATGCAACGGGAGAATGTGACTAGAATAGTAACTTTTGTTTGTCATCACTGTCAATAAAGTTAAAAAATGGATGCGATAAGAAGACAGTTGATGTACTTCTTTTGTAGTTGATAGTGGCATCAATCACTGTGATAGCAGCCTCCATCACTGTGATAGCCTCCATCACTGTGATAGCAGCCTCCATCACTGTGATATCAGCCTCCATCATTGTGATAGCAGCCTCCATCACTATGACAACAGCCTCCATCACTGTGATAGCAGCCTCCATCACTGTGATAGCCTCCATCACTATGATAGCAGCCTCCATCACTGTGATAGCAGCCTCCATCATTGTGATAGCAGCCTCCATCACTGTGATAGCAACCTCCATCACTGTGACAGCAGCCACCATCACTGTGATAGCAGCCTCCATCACTATGATAGCAGCCTCCATCACTGTGATAGCAGCCTCCATCACTATGATAGCAGCCTCCATCACTGTGATAGCAGCCTCCATCACTATGATAGCAGCCTCCATCACTGTGATAGCAGCCTCCATCACTGTGATAGCAGCCTGTTCATCACTGTGATAGCAGCCTCCATCACTGTGATAGCAGCCTCCATCACTGTGATAGCAGCCTCCATCACTATGATAGCAGCCTCCATCACTGTGATAGCAGCCTCCACCACTGTGATAGCAGCCTCCATCACTGTGATAGCAGCCTCCATCACTGTGATAGCAGCCTCCATCACTGTGATAGCAGCCTCCATCACTGTGATAGCAGCCTCCATCACTGTGAAAGCAGCTTCCATCACTATGATAGCAGCCTCCATCACTGTGATAGCAGCCTCCATCACTATGATAGCAGCCTCCATCACTGTGATAGTAGCCTCCATCACTGTGATAGCAGCCTCCATCACTGTGATAGCAGCCTCCATCACTGTGATAGCAGTCTCCATCACTGTGATAGCAGCCTCCATCACTGTGATAGCAGCCTCCATCACTGTGATAGCAGCCTCCATCACTGTGATAGCAGCCTCCATCACTGTGATAGCAGCCTCCATCACTATGATAGCAGCCTCCATCACTGTGATACCAGCCTCCATCACTGATAGCAGCCTCCATCACTGTGATAGCAGCCTCCATCACTGTGATAGCAGCCTCCATCACTGTGATAGCAGCCTCCATCACTGTGATAGCAGCCTCCATCACTGTGATAGCAGCCTCCATCACTGTGATAGCAGCCTCCAGCACTGTGATAGCAGCCTCCATCATTGTGATAGCAGCCTCCATCACTGTGATAGCCTCCATCACTGTGATAGCAACCTCCATCACTGTGATAGCAGCCTCCATCACTGTGATAGCAGCCTCCATCACTGTGATAGCAGCCTCCATCACTGTGATAGCAGCCTCCATCACTGTGATAGCAGCCTCCATCACTGTGATAGCAGCCTCCATCACTATGATAGCAGCCTCCATCACTGTGATAGCAGCCTCCATCACTGTGATAGCAGCCTTCATCACTGTGATAGCATCCTCCATCACTGTGATAGCAGCCTCCATCACTGTGATAGCAGCCTCCATCACTATGATAGCAGCCTCCATCACTGTGATAGCAGCCTCCATCACTGTGATAGCAGCCTCCATCACTGTGATAGCAGCCTCCATCACTGTGATAGCAGCCTCCATCACTGTGATAGCAGCCTCCATCACTGTGATAGCAGCCTCCATCACTGTGATAGCAGCTTCCATCACTATGATAGCAGCCTCCATCACTGTGATAGCAGCCTCCATCACTATGATAGCAGCCTCCATCACTGTGATAGTAGCCTCCATCACTGTGATAGCAGCCTCCATCACTGTGATAGCAGCCTCCATCACTGTGATAGCCTCCATCACTGTGATAGCAGCCTCCATCACTATGATAGCCTCCATCACTGTGATAGCAGCCTCCATCACTATGATAGCAGCATCCATCACTGTGATAACAGCCTCCATCACTGTGATAGCAGCCTCCATCACTGTGATAGCAGCTTCCATCACTGTGATAGCAGCCTCCATCACTGTGATAGCAGCTTCCATCACTGTGATAGCAGCCTCCATCACTGTGATAGCAGTTTCCATCACTGTGATAGCAGCCTCCATCACTGTGATAGCAGCCTCCATCACTGTGATAGCAGCCTCCATCACTATGATAGCAGCCTCCACCACTGTGATAGCAGCCTCCATCACTATGATAGCAGCCTTCATCTCAGTGATAGCAGCCTCCATCACTGTGATAGCAGCCTCATCACTGTGATAGCAGCCTCCATCACTGTGATAGCAGCCTCCATTACTGTGATAGCCTCCATCACTGTGATAGCAGCCTCCATCACTGTGATAGCAGCCTCCATCACTATGATAGCAGCCTCCATCACTGTGATAGCCTCCATCACTGTGATAGCCCCCATCACTGTGATAGCAGCCTCCATCACTGTGATAGCAGCCTTCATCACTGTGATAGCGACCTCTATTATGATCTTCGATAACAGCGACTCTTGGTTACACTGTTTCCCCAATAAACCTATCCACGTACCTCTGATATACGTTTGATGAGTTTCAAGAGTTTTTCTACTCCCGGAGCTCGGACAGGCTTGTAATGTGATTGCTTGGTCAGCCAGGCTGTTGCTGCTGGCGGTCCAGTGGCTCACATGTGCATCACAGCCTGGTTAATCTGGTACTTGGCGGAGATACTTGTCTAGTTTCCTCTTGAAGACTTCTACATTTGTCCCATCAGTATTTCTGATATAGCCTTGTAAGATGTTGAATAATCTGGGGCCACGAATGTTGATACAATATTCCTTTACTGTGCCCACGGCGCCCCTGCTTTTCATATGGTTCATTTTGCACTTCTTCCCCATATCTGTCACTGCAGTATGTTGTCATGGCAGTGTTCAGATTTGAGACTAAACCCTCTAGTTTCCTAGTATATATTATCATGTATCTCTCTCCTCCGCTCCAGCGAGTATGTAAAGGATCTCTGTATTCGTTCCAGCTCTGATATATCTCCTGCCCTGAACGGGGCCGTCAATACTGAGCAATTCTCCAAATGAGTAAGTACCACTGGTACTACTTCCCTTGTTTTTAAAGTTCTCAGTACCTACCCCGTCATATTCCTAGCTGTTGTGACATTTGTCTTATTGTGTTTTTGAACAGAAGGTCAATTGACATAATTGCTCCCAGGCCTTTCACATGTTCATTTCGTCCTATCTGATGATCCTCTTTTGGTATTGTATGCGATGTTCCATTGAGTTTCTCATTCTTTCCATACCCAAACAGCTCAAACTTATCACCAAGGCAAAGGCGTGCTTGCAGTCGAGTCGAGTCGAGGGAGTGGGGTTGAGATGTTAGTGTGGGTGTGGTATGAGGGTGGGTGGGTGGGTGTTTCTGGGAGAGGAGGCAAGAGTATAACACCTAGGTGAGTGTTGACCAGTACGGCACCTGGTGATACCATCCTCGGGGGACTGGTGAAGGTGCTAGCTAGCCAACCACCTATTAAAAAACCACTTTACTGCCAGGCTCAGGGTGGTGCCCAGAGCACGTTCCTCCACACTGTCTGCTAGTCATTTTACTCTAAGGTTCTGTGGTGCTTTCAGAGGTCTTTGACAAAAACCACAATCGCTCAACCTACAATAAGAATTCAATAAAACTGTTCCCAATCGGGTAACATTATATTTCCTTGGTCCCAGACCGGGCCGTGGGGGCGATGATCCCATGAACTACTGAGAGTTATATAGATTCTGAGAGCGTGTTGACAGTACCTTACAAGAATGCACAGACAACCTTCAGAGTCCCTAGGAAGAGGTCCCAGCAGTTCATCTACAAATTTCGCGGTTAAAGAGATAAGTTTGCTAGGCTTGAATTCAAGCTTATCACTCACAGGAGGACAGTTAAGACCAGAGTCCACACAAATTAACACCAAGGACACTCTAATTAGCAAGGCGGACAAAAACAAACTCTCAGTGTACTCACACACACACATGATAACGACATACAAAATACTGAGAGGAATTCACAGGGTGGACAAAAACAGGATGTTCCAGAGATGAGACACAGCAACAAGGGGACACAGTTGGAAGTTGAAGACACAGATGAATCACAGGGATGTTAGGAAATATTTCTTCAGCCACAGAGTAGTCAGGAAGTGGAATAGTTTGGTAAGTGATGTAGTGGAGGCAAGATCCATACATAGCTTTAAGCAGAGGTATGATAAAGCTCACGGTTCAGGGAGAGTGACCTAGTAGCGACCAGTGAAGAGGCGGGGCCAGGAACTAGGGATCGACCCCTGTAACCTCAACTAGGTGAGTACAACTAGGTGAGTACACACACACACACACACACACACACACACACACACACACACACACACACACACACAAAACCCAGAGATATACAACCACAAGTAAAGATAAGAAATCCTCTGGCGAGTGGGAAAAGAAAAGCGAGTTTCCATATTCCGAAAGCGTCGAGTAACAACGTTTACGCCTCACTAAATGACTCGATTTGCATAGCAATGTATTCATCTTCTTCCAGGGGCATCTTTAAGCATGTATAAATTGGCACTCCACGCTGGTAAATGTATTGACACGTATTCCTCGATATATATTACTCTCGTAACATGCTGAAATCCCACTTGGAAATACGAGGCTGCAGTATTAGCGACTATTAAAACGTGCTTTAGTGGTGTTAAATTAGGGTCCACCTTGTTGGATATTTCGCTGTCGTTGTGGAACAATGACTGGGCAACGTTGTATAATTCTGGGGTTGGTAAATAGCTGCAGTGTGATGTATGGAGTCATATCACGACATCATGGCTGAAACTCGGACAGTTAAGATTAATTATTGCATTATGTTATTTAATTTATTAAGAAAAGCGAAACCCCAATGGAAATAAGCCACTTTGACTTTTTTGGGGGGTTACCCTAAATAATTTTCACGTAAGTTAAACTATGATAATTGTAATTATTTGTACCTAAAATAAAACTTAATTAAACGTTCAGGGAACGCCATACATCGCTTAGGGAATCAAGAGGAATCAGGTATGATCCGAAGAAGGGTGACTAATTTCTAGGATCAAGGACTTTCCGTCATAATCAAGGCACTCCACCTTGAAAGGAATAAGACTGGGAACTACACCACATCATGTCATCATACCATAAGTTCAAAGTGTGAAGTTCTCTATCAAAAAAAAAAAATCACATTTAGATGTAATCAGTAGGAAAATAATCGTTTTATAAGATTACATTTGAGATGAATAACACTTAAAGATACAGAGAGAGAGAGAGAGAGAGAGAGAGAGAGAGAGAGAGAGAGAGAGAGAGAGAGAGAGAGAGAGAGAGAGAGAGAGAGAGAGAGAGAGATAAGCCCTCCCGCGAGAAGCATTTCCGTGTTGCAATAGTGCACCATCACCACTGCCTTCCCCTCCTCTCACTTTATACCTTGTTTTGGACTCAGCAGGTAATGACCGCAGCGCTGAGTCGTGTATCCCAGGTGTAACAACATCTCCGTGGTACTTAAGGAACGGGTAATCCTCCTCCTCAGAGATCCATTACTTTGAGGTTTGTGGAACGGTCCTCGGGAGGAGGAGGAAGAGGAGGAGGAGAAGAACACCTGGTTCCTCTTCCAGGCTTGCAGACAGCATCTTACTCTTCGGGAAGTCCTTGGGAACCAAAATATTGCTCAAAGAACTGTCGTACAGGCTACAATACTGCAAAAAAACATGCTGCAGATCAAGCTATGATTAGGACGACGTTTCGCTCTCCTTGAAGCTCAGTGTTGTTCCAGTTAAAAGCTGCAGCCTGCATCTTTTCCTCTCTGAGCAACACCTTGTGCTTACCAGGGTCGAGTCTCAGCTCCTGGCCCCGCCTTTTAAAGTTTTCCACCAGTCACCACTTCCAGACCTGTTATCACACTCCCTGACCCGACGTTAGCGCCATGCTCACCTGCACGGTTCAGAGGCGTTACCTCCCTATAAACTCAGGTTCTCCTTAAACTACAATCTCCCTCATTACTGGTTCCAGGTCTTTGGAGCCATTATCATACCTACTCTCGAAAGTTTGTATGGAATTTGTATTTAAATACTCTGACGAGTGAATGTGTGTGTAGTGTTAGTCAAACAAATAACTAGAGCAAAACGAAGGAAGACTGAAAGCCTGGCATACAGAAAGGAAGACAGGGAATTAATCCTGAACACAAGAAGACGAGAAGGAAAGCAGACGAGCAGAAAACAGGTTAGTTACGCAGAAAAAGAGAGAGGACGGAAAGCAGACATTTAATAAGGCATTGGAAAATACATAAAGACTAACAGACAGACAGGCAGGGGAAATAGATATGCATTTAATTAAGGAGGAACGTTGGCAAGCAGGCAAGCAAGGAGGTATGCAGGGAGACAGACATGGAGGTAGGTAGGTAGGTAGGTAGACATGCATTCAAGAGACTGGCAAGCACAGATAGGAAGGCAAACAAGAAGGCAGACAGAGAGAGACAAGCGTGGGAACGACCATTACCGTTGAAGGCTTTCCAGGAAGACTTTGTTGATGGTAAGACTGAAACCTCTTCCCGTCCGAAACACCTGTTTCCACCACCACCATCACCTCCAACACCACCACTAACACCAGTGCCATAACTAACACGCCTTCCACCACACCACCCTGACTACCAGCACGTCCCCACTCCCACGATCACCACAACCACCACTAACATGTCCCCCAACACCCAGACATTCCCTACCCCCACAATCACCACCAAACACAGCTGGACTTCACCCACTACCCTAAGGCTATCCATAAACTGGAGACCTTGAAGGAAACAAAATGCCACCAAACGACTTACATTAAGCGTCCAAAGTCGAGTTAATTTTTGTCCAAGTTAGACAGCGGTTCGTTATGGACCAACCAACTTCAAGATTCTTCGATTTTTGCCTTACTGAGCTCTTATATTGGGCATAACTGCCTGGAGTCTACCTGGAGTCGCTTCTGGAGGTCACCGTCCCCGCGGCCCGGTCTCAGACCGGACCTCTTGGCTGCTGGCTCATAGTCCAACGGATGCACCACAACCCTGATGAACAGGAACTGTTTTGAAGAATCTGTCCTGGAGGTTACCTGGAGGTTATTCCGGGGATCAACGCCCCCGCGGCCCGGTCCATGACCAGGCCTCCCGATGGATCAGGGCCTGATCAACTAGGCTGTTACTGCTGGCCGCACGCAGTCCAACGTACGAGCCACAGCCCGGCTGATCCGGCACTGACTTTAGGTATCTGTCCAGCTCTCTCTTGAAGGCAGCCAGGGGTTTATTGGCAATTCCCCTAATGCTTGATGGGAGGCTGTTAAACAGTTTTGGGCCCCGGACACTTATGGTGTTTTCCCTTAGTGTACCAATGGCGCCCCTACTTTTTATTGGGGGCATTTTGCATCGCCTTCCCAGTCTTTTACTTTCGTAGGGAGTGATTTCTGTGTGCAGATTTGGGACCATTCCTTCCAAGATTTTCCAAGTGTAGATTATGATATATCTCTCCCTCCTGCGTTCCAACGAGTACAAGTCAAGTGCTTCCAAGCGTTCCCAGTAGTTAAGGTGCTTGACAGAACTTATACGTGCAGTAAAGGATCTCTGTACACTCTCTTGATCTGCGATTTCACCTGCTTTGAATGGAGATGTTAATGTACAGCAGTATTCCAGCCTAGAGAGAACAAGTGATTTGAAAAGGAGATTGGAGATTATTCCGGGAATCAACGCCCCCGCGGCCCGGTCTATGACCAGGCCTCCCGGTGGATCAGGGCCTGATCAACCAGGCTGTTACTGCTGGCCGCATGCAGTCCAACGTACGAGCTACAGCCCGGCTGATCCGGCACTGACTTTAGGTATCTGTCCAGCTCTCTTGAAGGCAGCCAGGGGTTTATTGGCAATTCCCCTAATGCTTGATGGGAGGCTGTTGAACAGTCTTGGGCCACGGACACTTATGGTGTTTTCTCTTAGTGTACCAATGGCGCCCCTACTTTTAATTGGGGGCATTTTGCATCGCCTGCCCAGTCTTTTACTTTCGTAGGGAGTGATTTCTGTGTGCAGATTTGGGACCATTCCTTCCAAGATTTTCCAAGTGTAGATTATGATATATCTCTCCCTCCTGCGTTCCAACGAGTGTCGAGTTGCCCTCTAACAGATAGCCAGACCATAATAAAAAATACTGCAGGTGTCTAGAAAATTAGTATTGTTTTCACGGAGAAGCGCTAAATTTGCAGGGGTCATACGGTACTTGGGGTATTAGAGGTAGATCCATAGAAAAGTGCAGTTCTAATTCCTTGAGTGAAAGAGCTCTTTACAATTGTCAGGAGGGAGAGATATATCATAATCTACACTTGGAAAATCTTGGAAGGAATGGTCCCAAATATGCACACAGAAATCACTCCCTACGAAAGTAAAAGACTGGGCAGGCGATGCAAAATGCCGCCAATAAAAAGTAGGGGCGCCATTGGTACACTAAGAGAAAACACCATAAGTGTCCGGGGCCCAAAACTGTTCAACAGCCTCCCATCAAGCATTAGGGGAATTGCCAATAAACCCCTGGCTGCCTTCAAGAGAGAGCTGGACAGATACCTAAAGTCAGTGCCGGATCAGCCGGGCTGTGGCTCGTACGTCGGACTGCGTGCGGCCAGCAGTAACAGCCTAGTTGATCAGGCCCTGATCCATCGGGAGGCCTGGTCATGGACCGGGCCGCGGGGGCGTTGATCCCCGGAATAACCTCCAGGTAACCTCCAGGTACTACTGAACTATGAAGTCAAATTTGTCTACCCTATAATTTTGTTTATTTTCTGAAGTATTTCGTAGGTGTAAAGTAACGATTGTCGCCATTTTGACTCTAAAAACTCGGCAGCAAATGTCTCTAGAGCTGTAGTTCAACTGTAGAGCATTAGGCTCTACCGTTCGATTCTCAGGGAGGACCGGGATGCATTTGAGTCTCCTTACGCCCGTTGCCTCTTTTTACGTGGTAGTAAGTATGGTACCTGAGCCTTATTCGACTGCTGTGAGTAGCATCCTGTGGGATGAGAGGAAGAAAGATGGGATTTCTTAGACGGGACTGGGCTCGAAAGGTGTGATTTCTTAGAAGGGATATATGGCTTTGACAGGTATGATTTCTTAGACGGGACTGGGCTTTGAAATAAACTTAGATATGACGACAGTTCCGAGTCAGTAAAGTGTCAGAATAGTCACTGTGGACCACTGAACGACCTGACCGTGTAGTGAAGGTAGCAACAGGTTAAGGAACGGGAGAGGAAGGGGTGGTAGGAGAGAAGAAAGATGAGAGAGGAGTGTAGAGAAGAGCAAAAAGTAAAAAGAGCGGAGAGGAGACGAAATGCGAGGAGATTAGGAGAGGAGTAGATGGAAAGAAATGGAGATAAGAGGAAAACATAAGGGTGAAAATAAGAGGGGAAACGGGGAAGAGGAATAAAGGAAGATGATTAGTGAGGGGGAGAGGGGAAAGGAGAAGACTACAGCTAGAGGGAGGAGGGGGGGAGGTGTAAAGCGTAGATATAAATGGGGAAGAGGACGGTGGAAAACAACTCGAAGAGGATATTAGCGTAACAGTTAGATGAGGGGGGGCGAACACTACGGCTCACCATTATGGTACACCACCATTACCATCCCTCTACCACAACTACTACCACCCCTCTATTACAATTACTACCACCTCACTACCACCACCACTACCACCCCTGTACCACCACTACTACTACCACCTCCTCTACCACCCCCACTACTACCACTCCTCTACCACCAGTCCACCACTCTACCACTACTACTACCATACTTCTCCCGAAATGCTGTGCATAACTAAGGGCTTTTAGCATGCACCACTAAATATCACTCCGGGAAGAACCTTGAGTTTTCTCTGAGGTACAGTTATTGTCTTCTCTGAGGATGAGGGTCCCTAGTAAAGTTCTAGAGGTGGTACCTATTTATAATTATATTATGGTTTTTAATACTTGACGTGCTGTTGGAGTGTGAGCAAAGTAACATTTATGAAGGGGTTCAGGGAAACCGGCAGGCCGGACTTGAGTCCTGGAGATGGGAAGTACAGTGCCTGCACTCTGAAGGAGGGGTGTTAATGTTGCAGTTTAAAAACTGTAGTGTAAAGCACCCTTCTGGCAAGACAGTGATGGAGTGAATGATGGTGAAAGTTTTTCTTTTTCGGGCCACCCTGCCTTGGTGGGAATCGGCCAGTGTGATAATATATACATATATATATATATATATATATATATATATATATATATATGTCGTGCCGAATAGGCAGAACTTGCGATCTTGGCTTAAATAGCAACGCTCATCTTGCCATATAGGACAAGCGAAAATTTGTATATTCAATAATTTCGCCAAAATCATTCTGAACCTAACGAGAAAAATATATTTCACTGTGTTTGTTTAGTATTAAATTATTGTAAACAAATCTAAAATATATTTAGTTGGGTTAGGCTAAAATAAATTGTTCTTGTTATAATAAGGTTAGGTAAGTTTTCTAAGATTCTTTTGCTGCAAAATTAAAATTTTTTACATTAGCATTAATGAAAAAAATATATCTTTAAACGTATAAGAGAAAATTATAGAAAGGACTTAATTTTAAATGAGTTCTTGCTAATTGACCAGTTTTACATATTCGGCACGACATATATATATATATATATATATATATATATATATATATATATATATATATATATATATATATATATATATACAAACATCGTATCATGCTGAAATAAAATTATTATTATTATTATTATTATTATTATTATTATTATTATTAGTCACCAGCACTATCCCAGTACCAGGATGGTGCCCGGAAACAAGGACGTAACCATCCAGGTCTTCTGGCAGGAGGCACAAAGCGTGCCGAAAGACCAGGATGTCGTGGCCGGAAATACCAAGTAAATGTCCGTGTACGTGGTGTTGAGACGTGAGGCGGACACCAAGCAAGGACATCAACATCTCCCACTAACACAGCTGACTGACGGTGCCCTTTCTGTACCCTGGCCAGCTGTACCCTGGCCAGCTGTACTTTAACCTCTTCTTGTGCCCTGGCCAGCTGTACCCTGGCCAGCTGCACCCTGGTCAGCTGGGCCCTGGCCAGCTGTACCCTGGCCAGCTGTACCCTAGCCAGCTGTACCCTGGCCAGCTGCACCCTGGCCAGCTGGGCCCTGACCAGCTGTACCCTGGCCAGCTGTACCCTGGCCAGCTGTACCCTGGCCAGCTGTACCCTGGCCAGCTGCACCCTGACCAGCTGTACCCTGGCCAGCTGTACCCTAGCCAGCTGTACCCTGGCCAGCTGTACCCTGGCCAGCTGTACCCTGGCCAGCTGTACCCTGGCCAGCTGCACCCTGACCAGCTGTACCCTGGCCAGCTGTACCCTAGCCAGCTGTACCCTGGCCAGCTGTACCCTGGCCAGCTGTACCCTGGCCAGCTGTACCCTGGCCAGCTGTACCTATCATACATGAGCATTCTGTGTATATATATATTTTCTCCATTATATTAACATAAGTACGCTAAACCCGAGAGGGCTCTTCTTGGAAATGCACTACCTTACATGTTCCACGGTCTGCATATCCGTATGTCACGTACACGCTTACACAAGTACACATACGCATGTAAACGTGTACATACAATCATACATATGTACGTGTGCGTGTAGGTACATATACATGTCAATACGCATGCATGTATGTACGCATACATGTGGGTACGCATGCATGTATGTACGCATACATGTGGGTACGCATGCATGTATGTACGCATACATGTGGGTACGCATGCATGTATGTACGCATACATGTGGGTACACATGCATGTATCTGCATGCTTATTTTTTTTTACACAGGGTTTGACAAGGTTAAGGATCCCTAGCTTTATTGACAAGCTATTTACAGGTTAAGGATTCCTAACTTTATTGGCAAGCTAAGAGCTGTTACCTACATCAGCTCATTTGAAAGCATTTTTATTGTTATGAGACATACAAGTAGGGAACAGGATGAAGTTGGAGCCATCTGTGGGCCAGCATTTTCATTTGATCAACTGACTTTATCTCATTGACATCATTATGCTGTACGAATGTGTTCCATACTCGAGTCATCCTGGGTATATAGGATCTCAGATGGAGTGATGTTCTGGAGAAGGGTACAGCCAGAGTGAAGTTGCTGCTTTCTGCCCGTCTTGTGGCATAAAAGCTTGTTTCACGCTGTCCTCGAAGTGGATCCAAGTGTGGTACTCTGACAATATTGGCCTTGTACATAACAGTAAGGCCACCCACATCCCTCCTATGTTGAAGGCTCTGCTGAAATGACAGATCTATCCAGGATGGGTCCAGGCGAGAGATGAGACGTCTTGTTCTGTTCTCTACTCTGTCAAGCAGTCGCAGATGAGAGGGGAGGCAGGCAAACCAAGAAAGTGGAGCATACTCAAGGTGTGAGCGTACTTGTGCCTCGTACAGAATCTTGCAACCCCTACTGTCAAGCAGATGCGAGATACGGCGAAGTGCTGTAAGCTTCCTGGCTGCCTTGTTTGCAAGATTTACATGGTTCTTCATGGTTAGTTTGGAGTCAAATTTCACCCAAAGGATATCAACTTCTTCTCCAGGTGCCAACACCCTCCCATTCATCCTTACTACTGCACCAGCATTACCATCATGGTGCCTAGAGACGATCATCATTTGCGTTTTCTCAGGTGCAAATGTTACTTGCCATCTGTTTCCCCAAGCTGATATAGCTCTCAGCTGGTGATTGATGTAGCTTAGAGCAGCTGGCATTTCTTCTCTTGGATAAGTGAATGTCAGTGTACAGTCGTCTGCATATGCATGTGATTCTGGGATGAGATAAAGAAGGTCGTTGAAGTAGACATTCCATAACAATGGTCCCAGCACGCTTCCTTGTGGAACACTTGCCCCAATAGGATGTCTTACTTTAACCGGAAGTAGTGCGTAAAACTACCTCTCCCTCCTCTCCGTCTATACGCATACGCAGCCGCATGCGCACTCATTGATGCCCTGTCTGCGTACCCAGGCTTGAATGGTACCGTTGGGCATTGGCAGTAGCATCTCCAGTTACGCACTTGCTTGGCGTAAGGCTGCCCGTTTCTCGTGTGAACTTTCCTGTTTGGGAGGGAGAAAGGGAGGGTGGGCTTTGGGGGAGGGCGTTTGGGAGGGATTAGGGGAGGTGTGGGGGGAAGAGGTAATAGTGGAGGGGATAGGGGTAGTGGGGAGAAAGGATCGGGGAGATAGGAGAAGGGATAGGGGAGGGAGAGAGTGTGAGAGGTGACAAGTTTTGACAGCGGTGACATCGACGCCATTGTTGTCTCGTTCTTGTATTCGTTCTTTCATTCATGTATTCACCCTTATTCCCATTCTCATTCTCTCTGTCTCTCTCTCTCTCTCTCTCTCTCTCTCTCTCTCTCTACGAGAATCTGCAATGGTAGCATGCATAATTAATTTTTTATGTGTGTGTGTGTGTGTGTGTGTGTGTGTGTGTGTGTGTGTGTGTGTGTGCTTATTTTCCTCAACTGCTTGTGGCTGCAGGGGTCGAGTCTCAGCTTCAAGTATACATGTGTATGTATACACGTACGTGAGTGAGTGTGAGTGCGTGTGAGTGCATGCATCAAGAAGTAGAGTTGTAACACATGACGCGTTGAAATCACGTCTGTCTTATTGCCAAAATAACAAGCCAGTACGAGGCCTGGTATTCCCTCTCCCAGCAAACAGCCTGAACACACTCTCAGTAACTCACAAGTGTGGATTCCCACTCAATTCATTCAAATATATATATATATATATATATATATATATATATATATATATATATATATATATATATATATATATATAGGGAGGTACCACCTCTAGGACTGTCTTAGGGACCCTCATCCTCAGAGAAAAGAATAAACTTGCTTCAGGGAAAACTCAAGGTTCTCTCTGAAGCTGTTTGAGAATTTTCTCCTACCACCCGCTATATTTAATATATATTTTATTTAAAGACAAAATACATTGAGAAAACATTCACAAAGATACTATATATATATATATATATATATATATATATATATATATATATATATATATATATATATATATATATATATACATATTAAATATATCGGGAAGTACCACCTCTATAGCTGGACTGGGGAGCCTCATCCTCAGAGAAGACAATAAACGTACCTCAGGGAAAACTCAAGGTTCTCCCCGGAGCTGTTTGAATATTTTCTTCTCCTACCACCCCCTATATTTGATATTCTATGTGAACATTTATTAAATAAATAGAATACATTTACAGAAAAACACAAACATGAATACATTGGTACAATGTATTAAAGAACATGAATTTCCTCCAGCTTCTCCGAAGCCGGACGCGAGCCAAGTATGCAGCAAGCATTTCCCCTCTGGATGGCCACGCTGAGACGCTGGAAGTGGGGAAGTATTGTTTAGGTATCAGAGAGAAACTCCCATTATCAGAAGATTTACTGAAAATTATAGTGTGTAATTAAGACATATAACTCCAGGTAACCAGGTATTAATAATTATAACAACACTACTACTATTACTTTTACTACTACTACTATTACTACCACCACCACCACAACTACCAGTAATAATAATATAAATAATAATAATAATAATAATAATAATAATAATAATAATAATAATAATAGATTTGTTTTAATGGCTGGGCGATCCTTGTGAGGACTCTGACATATCATATAACCAGAGTCGCTCTGCATAACTTAGCAAGAACATTAGTAGCTGCCTCTCACATTCACGTATCATTGTGACTAAAAACTGCCTCTATGATACTCTCGCCTCCTTCAAAGTGGACAGACCACTTGACCCTTCTACCCTCTTCCTTCCTCTTTACTCGATATCTTTTTATTTAATTTTTCTTCCCTGCTCTATTCTGTTCCAGATTTTGCACACACACACACACACACACACACACACACACACACACACACACACACACACACACACACACACACACACACACACACAAACACACACACACACACACATCCTCATAAGTGATTTGTCTAAAATGGTACAATATACCTAAATAAAGTTGTTTGATTTTCCTCCCTTTGTCCCTTTCCTCTGTCCCTACCACGCCTCCGTCCCTACTATGTCCCTCCATCCCTCCCTTCGTCCCTCCCACCTTCCTTAGTATTCTCCATCACTCTGAGTCTGTGGGTTGACAGTGGACACACAACAGTTCCCAGGATGTCAATCTTTCTGTTCTCACACCACCTCATGTTTCATGCCAATCCTTGTAACCCCACCACAACCCACCTCCTCCCCCACCACAACCCACCTCCTCTCCCACCACAGCTCACCTCCTCCCCCACCACAGCTCGTATCCAACCACCATTCACACAGTCTTAAGGATGGTATGTGAACTGAGCTAACTGTGGATGTAATGGAGGCAAACACCATACACAGTTTTATGTGTAGGTATGATATGAACACATTCCTGCAACCACAATTAGGTGAGTAGACAAGTGAGAGACAGACAGAAACAATCCTCGAGATACCGATCCCACAACCACCGATCCCACAACCACCGATCCCACAACCACCGATCCCACAACCACCGGTCCCACAACCACTGGGCCAGAACCACCGGCCCAGAACCACCGGGCCAGAACCACCGGGCCAGAACCACCGGGCCAGAACCACCGGTCCAAGAACCACCGGTCTCTCAACCACCGTTCCCAGAATATGACTTAATTTGGTGAGGGAGGGAAGAGGGGAGGTTACCTGGAGGTTATTCCGGGGATCAACGCCCCCGCGGCCCGGTCCATGACCAGGCCTCCCGATGGATCAGGGCCTGATCAACTAGGCTGTTACTGCTGGCCGCACGCAGTCCAACGTACGAGCCACAGCCCTGCTGATCCGGCACTGACTTTAGGTATCTGTCCAGCTCTCTCTTGAAGGCAGCCAGGGGTTTATTGGCAATTCCCCTAATGCTTGATGGGAGGCTGTTAAACAGTTTTGGGCCCCGGACACTTATGGTGTTTTCCCTTAGTGTACCAATGGCGCCCCTACTTTTTATTGGGGGCATTTTGCATCGCCTGCCCAGTCTTTTACTTTCGTAGGGAGTGATTTCTGTGTGCAGATTTGGGACCATTCCTTCCAAGATTTTCCAAGTGTAGATTATGATATATCTCTCCCTCCTGCGTTCCAACGAGTACAAGTCAAGTGCTTCCAAGCGTTCCCAGTAGTTAAGGTGCTTGACAGAACTTATACGTGCAGTAAAGGATCTCTGTACACTCTCTAGATCTGCGATTTCACCTGCTTTGAATGGAGATGTTAATGTACAGGGGAGGGGGGAAATTATATTACCTAAGATAAGAATCGGACACTAAGCTACTGGTTAGCGGCGCAAGTGACTATTTGGCAAGATTTAGTCTGTTAGGTAAGACACATATGCAACAGTTAGGTATCTTTATTATGAAACGTTTCGCCTACACAGTAGGCTTCTTCAGTCAAGTACAGAAAAGTTGATAGAAGCAGAAGATACTTGAAGACGATGTAATCAGTCCATCACCCTTAAAGTTTTGAGGTGGTCAGTCCCTCAGTCTGGAGAAGAGCATTGTTCCATAGTATGAAACAATATGGAGATGAAGTGACAGAATGGAGCTTTTTATAGCGCCAAGAGGTGAGACGTAAGCCACTAGGAGAGGTAAGAACTCAGATGTTGAAAGGTCAGGTCCCTCTCAAATCCAGCCGCTCTCACTAGTGGAAGTTGTCGAAGTTGATTGCAGGTCTGTACCAAGATACCCTTGTGTTGCAGTGTCTGACAGATTGAACATTAAAATGGTATAAAATACCGACAGGTTGTTAGGTAAGACACATATGCAACAGTTAGGTATCTTTATTATGAAACGTTTCGCCTACACAGTAGGCTTCTTCAGTCAAGCTCCATTCTGTCACTTCATCTCCATATTGTTTCATACTATGGAACAATGCTCTTCTCCAGACTGAGGGACTGACCACCTCAAAACTTTAAGGGTGATGGACTGATTACATCGTCTTCAAGTATCTTCTGCTTCTATCAACTTTTCTGTACTTGACTGAAGAAGCCTACTGTGTAGGCGAAACGTTTCATAATAAAGATACCTAACTGTTGCATATGTGTCTTACCTAACAACCTGTCGGTATTTTATACCATTTTAATGTTCAATCTGTCAGACACTGCAACACAAGGGTATCTTGGTACAGACCTGCAATCAACTTCGACAACTTCCACTAGTGAGAGCGGCTGGATTTGAGAGGGACCTGACCTTTCAACATCTGAGTTCTTACCTCTCCTAGTGGCCTACGTCTCACCTCTTGGCGCTATAAAAAGCTCCATTCTGTCACTTCATCTCCATATTGTTTCATACTATGGAACAATGCTCTTCTCCAGACTGAGGGACTGACCACCTCAAAACTTTAAGGGTGATGGACTGATTACATCGTCTTCAAGTATCTTCTGCTTCTATCAACTTTTCTGTACTTGACTGAAGAAGCCTACTGTGTAGGCGAAACGTTTCATAATAAAGATACCTAACTGTTGCATATGTGTCTTACCTAACAACCTGTCGGTATTTTATACCATTTTAATGTTCAATCTGTCAGACACCGCAACACAAGGGTATCTTGGTACAGACCTGCAATCAACTTCGACAACTTCCACTAGTGAGAGCGGCTGGATTTGAGAGGGACCTGACCTTTCAACATCTGAATTCTTACCTCTCCTAGTGGCCTACGTCTCACCTCTTGGCGCTATAAAAAGCTCCATTCTGTCACTTCATCTCCATATTGTTTCATACTATGGAACAATGCTCTTCTCCAGACTGAGGGACTGACCACCTCAAAACTTTAAGGGTGATGGACTGATTACATCGTCTTCAAGTATCTTCTGCTTCTATCAACTTTTCTGTACTTGACTGAAGAAGCCTACTGTGTAGGCGAAACGTTTCATAATAAAGATACCTAACTGTTGCATATGTGTCTTACCTAACAACCTGTCGGTATTTTATACCATTTTAATGTTCAATCTGTCAGACACTGCAACACAAGGGTATCTTGGTACAGACCTGCAATCAACTTCGACAACTTCCACTAGTGAGAGCGGCTGGATTTGAGAGGGACCTGACCTTTCAACATCTGAGTTCTTACCTCTCCTAGTGGCCTACGTCTCACCTCTTGGCGCTATAAAAAGCTCCATTCTGTCACTTCATCTCCATATTGTTTCATACTATGGAACAATGCTCTTCTCCAGACTGAGGGACTGACCACCTCAAAACTTTAAGGGTGATGGACTGATTACATCGTCTTCAAGTATCTTCTGCTTCTATCAACTTTTCTGTACTTGACTGAAGAAGCCTACTGTGTAGGCGAAACGTTTCATAATAAAGATACCTAACTGTTGCATATGTGTCTTACCTAACAACCTGTCGGTATTTTATACCATTTTAATGTTCAAGATTTAGTCTACTTAGGGTGACCCCCTCCAAGCACCTGTGTGTGCGAATCTGACAGCTTTTTCTGACGATGAGTGAGAGTGACTTCAGCCAAACTCTTTACCATCACGTAATGATAGAAGCAGACCTGGCATTCCATTGGTGGTTGTAATGGTAGTTGTTGCATTGGTGGTTGTAGTGGTAGTGGTTCCATTGCTGTTGCTGTTGCTGTTGCTGGTATCTACAAGTAAGATTATCCACTGTAAGCGTCCCTACCTGTATCATATTTTTGATACACGATACCGAGGTACTGGCTACCGCCTACCAAAGCTGTGGGACTGATCGCCTTGAGAATACTTCTACTCTCTCCAGTGTTATATTTCCTCCTGTATTCGACTGAAGAATTGTAAGCCTCTGTACGTATATATCCCGCAAAATGCATTTTTTCTGCGGTGTATGCGGACCAAGAATGTATACACAGGTGCATGCGAACCAAGAATGTATACACAGGTGCATGCGGACCAAGAATGTATACACAGGTGCATGCGGACCAAGAATGTATACACAGGTGCATGTGGACCAAGAATGTATACACAGGTGTATGCGAACCAAGAATGTATACACAGGTGCATGCGGACCAAGAATGTATATACAAGTGTATGCGGACCAAGAATGTATACGCAGGTGTATGTGGACCAAGAATGTATACGCAGGTGTATGCGGACCAAGAATGTATACGCAGGTGTATGCGGACCAAGAATGTATACGCAGGTGTATGCGGACCAAAAGGGTATACGTAACGATCGGTGTATATCCTGGTAAACATACACTACCTGGAGTCTACCTTGAGGGTGTTCCAGGGGGTCAACGCCCCCGAAGCTCAGTCCTTGACCAGACCTCCACATATTGTATATGGGACACACAAACTAGCCGCTACTTTAGCAAAATCTAAATCTAAATCTATATTTGTTATGGCTTCTTTGTATCATTTGGTTAGTGGTATAGGTCTATAAAAGTTGCCCGTAGCTCGGTTGGTAGCGTACTCAGCTCACAAATTAAGTGTCCATTGTTCGATCTCCTGTACGGGTGGAAAAACATTGAGGGTGTTTCTTAAGACACCTGCTGTCCATTCTCACCTAGCAGTAAGTAGGTACATGGGTGTTAGCTGGCTGGTGTGGGTCGCATCCTGGGGACAAAATTAACCTAAGTTGCTCGAAATGCTCTGCATAACAAGCGGCTTTCTATAGAGTAAGTCACTGATGTCAGCTATGGTCTATATAAGTTGTATCATATACTTGTTGATATCTTTACTGGGGGAAACGTTTCGCCCGCACAGCAGTCTTTTCAGTTTATCAGAGGGGTCATTAAGGCAACATTTCACCAATCAAGAATACCTGACTTCATTTTTTTTAGTAAAATACACAAATTATCACACTTGTAATCGAAGCTGCTGCTACAGTTGTATTTTATGGGAAAAAAAATCAAGACAAATCACGAGAAGCTCAGATTTTAGTCTAGTAAACCAAAAGTTTTAGTCTGTTTTAACTGAATTCAAATTTCATACTATTTTACACTCTTTTCCGTCATCAGAGAATGAGACTTTTTTTCTGGCAGATTTATCGGCTCCCTAGGCCCCTCCCCTCCCCCCCATAAAACCCACTCAACATTGCACATGACCTAGGTTATACATAGTGTATTTCCGGCATATAAGGCGCACCTTTTTCCCCCCCACATAAAGGCTTAGAAAATCAGCCTGCACCTTATATACTCAAGGTCAGGGTCAAGGGTAAGCTTTGGGTTACGCTTGAGCAGTTGCTTACTAACGTTACGTTACAAGTGCTTGGAAACACCGTCTCATATACTCGTGCGCCTTATATGCCGGAAAATACGCTATAATGAATTCTTCTTTCCATCAACGACACAGTTACGTATCTGTCGTCAGAATTAATGCCCAGACGCGCACCACAGTTAAGGCATTCTGATGATAGCTTCAGCAGTACCTGCCGGAATGACTCCCAGAGATCAACATGCTTGGCAAGATAGATCATGGGAGACGAGTGAATGGTGCGTCGTATTGGGGACACGACTGAAGACAATGTCACAGATTAAAGAGCTCTACGCCTTTCTGCAATACGCCTGTCTTCGTGGGAGATCAAACATACATTTCATTTCTTTGTGCAGTATAATAATGTAGTTTATATGTATCGAAATACTGTTAAACAGAAGAGACAGCCACTAAGATGCTTGTGTATTTCAGTGTTTTTCGTAGTCTTTTTCTTCTTTTTCCTCTCTTCTTCTAATTTTTCTCATTATTATTATTATTATTATTATTATTATTATTATTATTATTATTATTATTTTTAACGTTTCTTGTTTAATGATAACTAGAAGATAATATGGCAAGCAATGTTTTAATAACGGAAGATAGAAGACGTCAACAGAGAAACAACGACTCGGAAGATGGAAGACGTCAACGGTGAAACAGACACGAAAGATGGTAGACGTCAACAGTGAAACAGGGACCCGATCGCCTGTTAAGCTCATCATATGGATTCCTGCACGTTGGTCTCTGATGAATAATAATCATACAGCCAAGTGGAATGTTGACACACACACACACACACACACACACACACACACACACACACACACACACACACACACACACACACACACACACACACACTGCACAATTTGCAGTATATTAAATCCCATTTCCTTATATGTGGAAATTGGCAGAACAAATTAATAAGCACCAACTGAGAACATAATCAAATAAAATATCCCAAAACTACAGGAAATAAAGTAGCAAGAAGTAACTATAGATAAACAAAGAACAAATAAGGAATTTTACTTACTCCGTCGTGACTGAAACATGGACCGGACGCGTTCAGACTGCCAGATGACGTCATTCAAACCGGCACGTCGCGTAGACTAAATAAGATACTTCAGTATTTAAGTGGAAATTCTTGGGCGAACAAGACCTGACTAGTATGGGTCAGTAGTCCTACTGAAGTGGTCCGGGGGTCAACGTTCCCTGCGGCCCGGACCATGACCAGGTCCATGACCAGTAGAGGAGCAAGAAATGCTCTATTAAGTGAAAAGACACAGCTGCAACTAATGTGACATATTGTGGCAACGTTTCGCTTTGCAGGAGTTTTGTCAACGGCTTTTGTGTCCTTTCACTTAACATATTGTTGATAATTCTACCAGCATTATTGCAAGAAATATTCTGTGTGTTGGTATCAGCGGATGATTCAGGTTACTTTGCAATGCATTAGGTAGACGAGAGGATGGTTGACTATCCTGTTGGCGAAAGGGGGATATTAAAATGATGTAAGTCAAGAATACGGAAAAGGCAAAGAACAGGGCGTCCTCACTGTAGAATAGGGTTCTAGAGAGGTGTTGGCAGACGTCCTCGCTGGAGAAGTGAGTTTTAGAAAAAAATTGGCAGACGTCCTCACTGAAGAGGTGTGAGTTTTAGAGAAAAGAAATTGGCAGACGTCCTCACTGAAGAGGTGTGAGTTTTAGAGAAAAGAAATTGGCAGACGTCCTCACAGAAAAAGTGTGAGTTTTAGAGAAAGTCTGCATATTAGTCTACATTAATCTCTATAAGCAATTTATATAAAGTAAAGCTACGACTACTTCTGCTACTAATAACGTTACTGTTACCACTTGTCACTACTAATGCTACTGTGGTTACCTCTGTTATTACTACATCTACTATTAATGCAATTACTATTTCTGCTGCTACTTATGCTACTATGACTACTTTCATTGGGACTACTGCTGCTATTATTTCCCGTATTAATACTAAAACTATTACTACTATTAGTATTACTATTATTATTACTACTAATAATACTACTACTACACTAATATTACTGTTATTAATTTTGGGTGTGATTTACAGGGCCCCAAATCTTGATAGGGAGTGCAGTAAACTTCTATGGGACGAAATTCGTAAGGCATCTACATACGAAAATGTTGTGCTAATGGGAGATTTCAACTATAGACAGATTGACTGGAGCAATTTGACAGGAAATTTAGAGTCGGGTGACTTTCTTGATACGATCCAGGATTGTTTTTTAAAACAGTTTGTGACAGAGCCAACTAGGGGAAATAACCTCCTTGACTTGGTTCTTGCCAGTAGGGAAACACTAATTAATAATCTTGAGGTTAATGATGAGCTTGGGGAGAGTGATCACAAATCACTCAGTTTTAACATATCATGGAATTCCCCTAATAATGGCAATCAAGTCTCCGTCCCTGACTTTCGCTTGGCTGATTTCATAGGACTGAAAAATTACTTAGGTGGGCTGAACTGGAATGACCTGACTAGGGGTCAGGTAGGTGGTGATGGTTGCCGATATGATGCTTTCCAGGGCATAGTTCTAGCTGCTCAGTCAAATTATGTTCCAAATAGGGAAATCAGATCAAACAAAAATGATCCTAAATGGATGAACAATAGATTAAAATATCTGATTGGTCAAAAGAGAGGCATATATAGGCAAATCAAAAGAGGAGAGGGGCAATTAAGAAATCGATATATTCAGTTAAAGAGAGAAATAAAAAAGGGAATTAGAAAAGCAAAAAGAGATTATGAGGTTAAAGTTGCAAGAGAATCGAAGACTAACCCAAAAGGATTCTTTCAGGTATACAGAAGTAAGATCAGGGACAAGATAGGCCCACTCAAAAGTTCCTCGGGTCAGCTCACTGACAGTGATAAGGAAATGTGTAGAATTTTTAACACATACTTCCTCTCAGTTTTTACACAGGAGGATACCAGTGATATTCCAGTAATGATAAATTATGTAGAACAGGACGATAATAAACTGTGCACTATTAGGGTCACAAGTGACATGGTCCTTAGGCAAATAGATAAATTAAAACCTAACAAATCCCCAGGCCCTGATGAACTGTATGCAAGGGTTCTAAAGGAATGTAAAGAGGAGCTTAGCACACCTTTGGCTAATCTTTTCAACATATTTCTGCTGCTACTTATGCTACTATGACTACTTTCATTGGGACTACTGCTGCTATTATTTCCCGTATTAATACTAAAACTATTACTACTATTAGTATTACTATTATTATTACTACTAATAATACTACTACTACACTAATATTACTGTTAGTAATTAGACTGATGCAGTGGTCGGAGAAGTGGCAGATGCAGTTTAATATAGACAAATGCAAAGTTCTAAATGTTGGACAGGACAATAACCATGCCACATATAAACTAAATAATGTAGATCTTAATATTACGGATTGCGAAAAAGATTTAGGAGTTCTGGTTAGCAGTAATCTGAAACCAAGACAACAGTGCATAAGTGTTCGCAATAAAGCTAATAGAATCCTTGGCTTCATATCAAGAAGCATAAATAATAGGAGTCCTCAGGTTGTTCTTCAACTCTATACATCCTTGGTTAGGCCTCATTTAGATTATGCTGCACAGTTTTGGTCACCGTATTACAGAATGGATATAAATTCTCTGGAAAATGTACAAAGGAGGATGACAAAGATGATCCCATGTATCAGAAACCTTCCCTATGAGGATAGACTAAGGGCCCTGAAACTGCACTCTCTAGAAAGACGTAGAATTAGGGGGGATATGATTGAGGTTTATAAGTGGAAGACAGGAATAAATAAAGGGGATGTAAATAGTGTGCTGATAATATCTAGCCTAGACAGGACTCGCAGCAATGGTTTTAAGTTGGAAAAATTCAGATTCAGGAGGGATATAGGAAAGTACTGGTTTGGTAATAGAGTTGTGGATGAGTGGAACAAACTCCCAAGTACCGTTATAGAGGCCAGAACGTTGTGTAGCTTTAAAAATAGGTTGGATAAATACATGAGTAGATGTGGGTGGGTGTGAGTTGGACCTGATAGCTTGTGCTAACGGGTCGGTTGCCGTGTTCCTCCCTTGAGTCAATGTGACCTGACCTGACTAGGTTGGGTGCATTGGCTTAAGCCGGTAGGGACTTGGACCTGCCTCGCATGGGCCAGTAGGCCTTCTGCAGTGTTCCTTCGTTCTTATGTTCTTATGTTCTTATTAATTGTGCTACTACTGTTATTATTATTATTATTATTATTATTATTATTATTATTATTAGTGTTATTTTTACATTATATATGAAATGATAGCCAATTTACAGTGAGTAATTCAGTTAATTACTATTTAATGGGCTGATAGCGGAGAAAGTCAAATACTCAAAAAGAACGAAAGTAAAGGATAACGTACGGGTCCGTAAATAACGTAAGAGTCCATACATAATGTACAAGTCCGTATTATACAAAACTAGAAAAAAAAATTATCATCGGAAAATTTCGAGAATAATTTTGGTTTGGACTCGACGAGTGACCGTGTGAACTCTCCCATAAGTTTTTCCACATTATGTAAATCTCAGAGCGAGCGAGTGCCCTTAGGGAAGTATGGAAGTAGAGGCTAGGGGCCTTAAAGGCCCCTATACATATACATATATATATATATATATATATATATATATATATATATATATATATATATATATATATATATATATGACGTATAATCCCCACAACATCACCGGGCTGTGTTCCTGACTTATTGTTCTCTCTGAGTAGACACTCAAAGAGCATACTAAACTCACCATTTTTAAATGAACAAATAATTAGGACTCTTTTTTGTCAGACTGTCAAGAGTATTTGGCCAATCACTTGAAGACGCTCGGAAGAAAATGGTAAATGGTTGTCAGATGATTCCACTCTGTAATTACCAATTTGAGTTTGAGCAGGTTTTTGGGGTGTACGTCCTTGTTCTTAGTACGTAATGGTGCTTACACACACACACACACACACACACACAGAGGGAGAGAGAGAGAGAGAGAGAGAGAGAAGCTCTCACCAGTATAGCGTGACGCTTGCAGGATTTAACAGAGTCAAAGCCTCTGACTTCTGAAGAATTTAATGTGATGATCACACCTGCCAGGGATTGGAGGGAGGGACTATGATGATCACACCTGCCAGGGATTGGAGGGAGGGACTATGATGATCACACCTGCCAGGGATGGGAGGGAGGAAGACACTATGATGATCACACCTGCCAGGGATGGGAGGGAGGAAGACACTATGATGATCACACCTGCCAGAGATTGGAGGGAGGAAAGGACTATGATGATCACACCTGCCAAGCGTGAGAGGGAAGGAGGGAGACACTGACATGATCACACCTGCCAGGGATGGGAGGAACTAATATGATGGACACTTTTTGTAATTCAACAAAATTAGTTACATCAGCAGTTAGCAGTGGGAACAAAAGCTAAGCTTCCCCGTCATATTCCATCACGCAGGATGAGACTCATACACAGAGCTGAAATCTGCCAGCCTGAGCTGGGAGACCTCAGTAGGGCAACGAGGATGTCGTGAAGTATTCTATTAAAAGGTTCCTCAGCTACGGCAGCTTTCAAGGTTCTTTTCCAGCAAACTGTATTTACTATCACTTAGGAATTACCATCTCTTAGGACAGCCTATTCCACGCACAAGGATGAGACCAAACATTTATGAAGAACATCCCAGAAAGGGAACGAGAAATATTATACAAGGGAGACACAGGAAGAAAGGGAGACACAGGAAGAAAGGGAGACACAGGAAGAAAGGGAGACAAGGAAGGAAGGGAATTTGGATGTCGTAATATATCTAACTACTAATATATATGTAATATATATGTAAAAAAAAAATATATAAACTAGATAACAATGCAGTCATTATATGCCTAAGGGAGATCACGGAAACCGGTTAGCCGGACTCAAATCCTGGAGGTGGGAAATACAGTGCCTGCACTCTGAAGGAGGGGTGGAGATATGATGCATTTTTTTTAATTATAGAATCTGCGTGCCTCTGGCAAGACAGTGATGGAGTGAATGATAATAAATATGTTTCTTCTTTTTCGGGTCACACTACGTGAGCGGTGAACGACTGATGTGTTAACCACAGGGGGAGTTGAATGATAGCTCTAGGCCTTTCGTATTGCAATCAACGCATCATCAGGAGCTTGCAACATTGAAGAAATGAGGAGGTGTAAGACACTGATGTGATGCAAACAGATGATAATGATGATATCTATAGTGAGAATCATCACGAAATATATTTCAAAAATGACAGCGTTCGTTTCCCAGCGTTTTACTTAATTTGCTGCATATTGCAACTTTATTGTATATACTAAGTGGAATGTAGGAGAAACAGCGAATAAAGGTAGACTAATGTAAAATAATCAACTCGGATAACTTGTGTAGGGTTTTGTTAAAAGAAAAAGAGGTGGTAGGGGGGGGTTGACCTGAGGCTGGTGAAGGGTTCTTAATCAAGGGAATTGAAGCTCCCATTATCTTTCTCAGACCCAGCTTGATTACCTCTTATTCTTCAGGCGCTGCGTCACCCCTACTAGTTTATCGCTTACCCATGAATAATAATAATAATAATAATAATAATAATAATAATAATAATAATAATAATGTTAAGGGAGTGATGTTATGGACGGAAATGAGAAGACTACTGGATTCTGTGTTGACAGTGAGTGCGTTTATGCCGGTGATGATGTTTGAAGAGATGAGTCAACCGATGAGCTTTGCTGTTTGTGTGTGTGTGTGTGTGTGTGTGTGTGTGTGTGTGTGTGTGTGTGTGTGTGTGTGTGTGTGTGTGTGTGTGTGTGTGTGTGTGTGTGACTAACGCCCTCGTGCAAAGAAATGCTTAAATTTCTTATGACAAAACATCAAAACAACTGGATTAATTAGCCATATGTTGCTGAAGGAGCGTGTAACAATAGAAGATTTGACCACAACATACAAAATATTCAGAGAGAGAGAGAGAGAGAGAGAGAGAGAGAGAGAGAGAGAGAGACAGACAGACAGACAGACAGACAGACAGAGAGAGTGAGAGTGAGAGAAGGTAGACAAATGGAGATTATTAAGATTATTCAGATTAGAGCTACAAGAGCGAGAAACCAGGACTAGACACCAGAACTAGAGACCAGGACTAGAAACCAGGACTAGAAGCCAGGACTAGAAAACTAAGACTAGAAACCAGAACTAGAGACCAGGACTAGAAACCAGAACTAGCAAACATTAACAAAAACTAGGCAATGGAATTTGTTAAGCATTTCCGGAACACCGAGGCTGATATGAGAGTTAGCTAGAAAGAACACACACACACACACACACACACACACACAATGCCTGCACTTTAAAGGAGGGGTTTGGGATATTGGCAGTTTGGAGGGATATGTTGTGTATCTTTATATGTATATGCTTCTAAACTGTTGTATTCTGAGCACCTCTGCAAAAGCAGTGATAATGTGTGAGTGTGGTGAAAGTGTTGAATGATGATGAAAGTACTTTCTTTTTGGGGATTTTCTTTCTTTTTTGGGTCACCCTGCCTCGGTGGGAGACGGCCGACTTGTTGAAAAAAAAAAAAAAAAATATATATATATATATATATATATATATATATATATATATATATATATATATATATATATATATATATGATTACTTCTAAACGCACTAATCGTGTGTTTAGAAGTACTCTGAACAACACCGGTCACATCCACCAAATAAGTTAGACAGTCCTCGATGACGCACTGACTTCCTTGGGTTATCCTGGGTGGCTAACCCTCCGGGGTTAAAAATCCGAACGAAATCTTATCTTATCTTAAATCTTAGCGTCCTCTGGAGTCCACAAGACATTCCAGAGGATAGGGGAGACAAGCTGTGGAGGGGAAGTGGGTGAGAGGATAGGCAAGGATGCTTATCCTTAACACAGACGGGATTGGGATTGTTCCTCCGTTCAAGCTGACACCCAGCTTGACATTAACTCCAGTTGGTCAGTACCTGACCAGGTTCGTACGTCAGGTTACGTGCGGCCAGCAGTAACAACGTTGTTGATCAGGTCCTGATCCACCACGAGGCCTGGTCACAGACCGGGCTGTGGGGGCGTTGACCCCCAAAACCCTCTCCAGGTAAACATCAACTATTGACTACTTTCCTCATTACTCCTCCCTCCCAGCCTCCGTTACACTCCTTCCCCATCAGACGTGAGAGAAATAGTAATTCCCAAGTAACAGAGATTCCAGCTCCGCTGGAACGAAACCTTTGAAGCTTCTGGATACTTTTACTTTTAATAAAGTTCTGGTGAGTTTCGAGAGTTTTTCCACTACTGGAATGCTTCACAATATTCTCAATCCCTGCTGAAGTCTCTCAGCTCAGACTGACAGCTGTCGACACTTTGAAACCCATCCTGTGTGATGGAATATAATATGAGAACGTAACTAGCTTTTATTCCCACTATGCAAATATCATAGGGCAGCAACACACTGCAGACTCACTCATTCTTTTGTTGAATAACAAGAGGAAAAACGCATCAAGCTTCCCCTTCACTCCTCACTTTCCCCATTACCAATCTACATAAGTCCTTTCCTACCCTCTTCCCTTCTCTTTCTTAGCTGCCTTTCACTCGTTACCATCACAATCAACATCACACGAGTCTCCAGAAACTATTCCACGGGTGAGTTGGTCCCTATACATTCCTTCACTGACCACTCATTCAGGTGTCTTCTGTCCTACTTCAGTGACAACCTTTCATCCTCTCTCTATCTTACTCTCTCTGCCTGTTATTCTGTCTGTCTGCACTTGTGTATAGCTTTGTTTATGTCTCTAATGAGTCTAGTTTATATTTGATTATCTATATATCGAAGACACACACACCAAGAATATTTTTCTCTTATTGTGATTCAAATATATGTACACATTCTCTCTCTCTCTCTCTCTCTCTCTCTCTCTCTCTCTCTCTCTCTCTCTCTCTCTCTCTCTCTCTCTCTCTAAAAGTGTTAGAGCCGCTAAGATTAAATTAGAATTCCCTGAATTCTATTTTTTAATTATACTGTAAGGCTGTGTTCGAGGTTAAGTCCTTGAAGGAATGTTCGACACTCCAAACCTCTCTCTCTCGCTCCTCCCCAATACGATACTCAGCGAAAAAAAAGGGTCTATTCACCGTGTTTTTCACTGAACCGTATAGTGTATTCACGGTTATTCATCAGGGTGTAATGTTATTCACATTCAAGAGAGTGAAAGGAGAAAACGGGGATGAGATGGAGGTTGTCTGTATAGACTGATATGTCACCTAATTCTAAAATATTTTTAATTCTCTTATATGTCGAAAATTTGGCGATGAATGTGGCGATAAATGCTAAATGGTAAAATATATTTTAATACAATTAAGCAGAAGTGAAGTATATGTTTGAATTATTAAGTTAGTTATGGGAGTTAGTTAGTTAGCTGAGGGAGTGTTGTCATTACAAACCCTTATATATAATCAATAACAACACTGCACTAGCCAAGGAGTCGAACCCATGCTGCTTTGGCCTGCCTCATGGTGAGAGAAAGCTCTCACCATGACTCCTTGGCTAGTGCAGTGTTGTTATTGATCAATACCACTTGTTCCGTGGGTACAATAACATCCCTTATATATACTGGCTCCCTCACTCTTGTGTCAGTGTGACTTTGTAAATGGTCCAAGTTGAACCATAACATCGTGGTGATGTACGGGTTATCTGGGTACCAGTACACTTACCTCTGTTTTTTGTACTCAGACAATCGCTCACACACTCGTTTAATTTCCCAATAGCACAATCACACAATCACACGCTCAGTCACTCAAACCTTCACTCGCACTCTTATTTACTCATACAATCCTTCACACATAATAATGTAAAATTCTACACATATAATGGAATAAAATCCTCTGCACACACAGTAATGCATAATCCTTCACACACACACAACATTAAATCCTTCACACATAACATTAAATCCTTCACACATAGCATTAAATCCTTCACACATAACATTAAATCCTTCACATACATAAAATTTTTTTTACATACAATAACATAAATCCTTCAAGTACACAATAACATAAATCCTTCATGCACACAATCAGCCTCACAATCAGACAATGCCTCACAATCTCTCATCCATTCCTCCTTCCCCAGCGTATATTTGCCTGGCTCTTGTCTCTCACGCTTGAGGAATCAAAGATTCTGCTGATGTCCTGTAATGTTCTTTAATGGCGTTATGTACATTTTGCAATCCTCTTGATCCATTACCAACGTGAGAGTAAAGTGATTCTTGCATTAAATGAGAGAGGAAAGACGATGGGGGGAAAATGTCAGGTTACATTTGTTTCTGAGAAAAAACAAATGGTGATCTCCAGGCAGCATGATGTCAATACTGGAACAGTGATAAGAATGAATGGAAGAGATGTTAGAGCCCTGGGACGAGGTGGATATCCTCGGGATGAAGTTTAGCTCCAAAATATCCGTGAAGAATCACGTGGTAAATCTTGCAAGCAAGGCAGTCAAGGCAGTAGAGGCTGCGAATATTGGTACGATTCACAAATGCACTCTGTGAGTATGCACCACTTTCTGGGATTGCCTTCTTCCACCCTCCTTCTCATCTAAGACTTCTGGACAGAATTTAAAACTGAACAAGATGACTTATCTCTTGTCTGGAAGGATCTGTTATTTTAGTGGAATGTTTAACACCAGAGAGATGTGGGTGGTCTTAATGTTGTGTACAAGGCCAGTGATATCAAGGCGCCGGATTTGGCTGTACTTCATGGATCGCGAAAAGAAACTTCTATACCACAAGACGGGCAACAAACTATTGTACTGCTGCTGGAACTACTGCTGCTCAGCTACTGCTGCTGCAACTGCCACTGCTGCAACTACTGCTGCCGCAATTGCCACTGCTGCAGCTACTGCTGCTGGGACTATTGCTGCTGGGACTACTGCTGCTGCAACTACTACTTTTGCAACTACTGCTGTTGCAACCACTGCTGTTGCTGCGACCGCTGCTGCTGCAACTACTGCTGCTGCAACTACTTCTGTTGCAACAACTACTGCTACTGCAACCACTGCTGCTACAACTACTGCTGCTGCAACCACTGCAGCTACAACCACTGCTGCTACAACCACTGCTGCTACAACTACTGCTGCTACAACCACTGCTGCTACAACTACTGCTGCTGCAACCACTGCTGCTACAACTACTGCTGCTGCAACCACTGCTGCTACAACCACTGCTGCTACAACCACTGCTGCTGCAACGCTCCACCACGGATGCAAGACTTGACACTGCTGAGAACACCCTTCACATTAATTAACGACTCACTGACGTACGTTTTAGTGTAAATAAATCAGTGGCCTCTAGCGGGAGTGTAAACAGGATGGAGAGAGGAGAGAGAGAGAGGTCAAGCAGTAGTTCGTGCCTTCTTTGTCGAAGACGCACTGCTCCCTCTCGTTGCTGTCACCACCTACTAACACCATCACCACCCACTACCATATCGCCACCAGCCACCAACACCATTACCACCCACTACTACCATCATCGCCACTAGCCGCCACCACTATCGCCACCAGCCACCACCATCACCACCCACTACCACAGTCACCACCCACTACCACCATCACCACCAACCATCACCATCTCCACCCACTACCACCATTACCATTCACCACCACTATCACCACCCAACACCACCACCACTATCGCCACCAGCTACAGCCATTACCACCCGAATTTCTTGGTCATCCGAACACTTGCTATATGATTCAAACACATGTACATTTGTTCGAACACCCGTTTCGTGGCACGATGCAGTAACTATAGCAAAAGTTGCAACAATTGCAGAAGCAGCAACAACAGCAGAAACAGAAGCTGTAGCAACAGGAACAGTAGTAACAACAACAAATGCCACAACGGAAGCAAAAAGAAGCAGTGACAACAGAGACAAAACAGCGCTAACAAAAAACAACAGCAACAGTAGTGGAAACGGTAGCAAGCAGGGCAACAGGAGCCTGGCACCAGCACCTGGCATCACCCGTCTGTGGCACCACTAAGATCATTATAATCTCATCAAGGATCCGTCATCTTAGCTGATTACTTGTGGCATCTCTGGCACTGTCACCCTAGACCTGTCGTGTGTGTGTGTGTGTGTGTGTGTGTGTGTTTCGTAGTCGCTCTTCGCGGGTATGAGCAGAATTCGGTGTTCCTTACGTACTCATCGCGGGTGGTGTGAGCAGAGTGTATTGATCTTGCAGAGTCAGTGTGTTGTCTCTTTAACCATTTCTCATCGTTCCCAACTCTCTCAAGTGCTGTGAGAAGGAAAATGCTACAAGGCTTCTTATTTGTTGGGAAAACAATACCCCGATACTTCCCATTACGACCTCTCTCCCCTCCTCTTTCTCTCTCTCTCTCTCTCTCTCTCTCTCTCTCTCTCTCTCTCTCAATTACTTTTATTTCTGTGTCTTTATTTACTTGGTGTAAGCTCATGAGGGTCCTCAAGTAGGTTCAAGAAATTAGTGTAGACTTACACGAGTTTCATTCCCGCGGTGTAAACTAAAGACCATGTTAACTAGGTCCCATTTCCGGCGCGTTAACTGGTCGTTATCATCAGCAAGGGCAGTAGTTGCAATAATAGCAGCAGTTACAGAAGCAGTAGGTGCAACAACTGTAGTTACAGCAGCAACAGTTGCAACAGCAGTAGCTGAACCAGCACCGACCGACGCTGAGAGATGGACATGGTCGGGCAAAACTCCGGTTAAAATGAGAAACATAAATAGATCAGAGATTTTAATTGACTACGATACACCCTCAGTGAGGCTTAGTCAAGCACGTGACTCAGTACTTTTATTTAAACCTAACAAAGCCCTACCGTGGGCGAAACATCGCCACATAAAAGCTTTGCTCTGTTTCTGAGTCAGTGATTCGCCATTTCTCTTCTTTCGCTGTTTACTACATTATCTTGAAGCAGTACGAAGTAAGAGTAAGGAGTAGAGAGATTCTCGAGACTGGTCACAGGTAAACACAGGTATATGAGAGGCACAGGTCACACCCCCAGCATAAACCGTGTCGTCAAGGGAGCACACAAACACCATACATCTGATACCATGATACATTTAATACCTTGTTATTGTTTTACCCCAGAATGTGGCTGCATTGGTTCCTTTCTTCTACTTCGTATACCACCAGCTTAATTACTAATTACTTGCACATAAAAAACCGCAAGAACAAGAGCTATTATGGGCTTAACATAGCCAAGAGTGGACTATAAACGAGGGAAAACGAGACAGGGGAAGGGTCAGCAATTATTTTGGACCACCCTCTGAGGAGAGAGTATTGGTGAGGGGATTCATAACAATGGCTATAATGAATACATTCGCGGTTGGATAACTCACTCACGTGCATGACGGCTTGTGAAGAGGAGGAGCGGCTATGCACAGAGCGTCAGGTGTCGAGTGCAGGTTTTAAGGATTGAGTTTCAGGGAGTTTGTTGCAGGGAGGGAAGGAGGAACGGGGGCTCTTATTATTAACGGGGAGCCAACCCTGCACACGTGTTCCCCAGGCAGGCAGGGGCCAAGACTTCTCTGTGTTGCTCTTGTGTGGGTCTGTGCTGCTTTGTGTTGCTCTATGGCTGTCGTCTCCCCTCACTGCTTTCTCTCTCCCTCCCCATAAACTTATCGTTTGGTAATAAGATCAGGGGGTTGTGTTCCCCTGGAACACTGACATGATGCTCACCAGGTGCTCAGGTCTCCATTACTGAGAGTGTGGTACTCTGTAGGTGCTCAGGTCTCTTCCTTACAGGTCTACCTCAGCAGGTGCTCAGGTCTTCCTTACAGAGGGTTCACCTCAGCAGGTGCTCAGGTCTTCCTTACAGAGGGTCTACCTCAGCAGGTGCTCAGGTCTTCCTTACAGAGGGTTTACATCAGTAGGTGCTCAGGTCTTCCTTACAGAGGGTTTACCTCAGCAGGTGCAGAGGTCTTCCTTACAGAAGGTCTACTTCAGTAGGTGCTGAGGTCTTCTTACAGAGGGTCTACCTCAGCAGGTGCTCAGGTCTTCCTTACAGGTCTACTTCAGTAGGTGCTGAGGTCTTCTTACAGAGGGTCTACCTCAGCAGGTGCTCAGGTCTTCCTTACAGAGGGTTTACCTCAGCAGGTGCTCAGGTCTTCCTTACAGAGGGTCTACCTCAGCAGGTGCTCAGGTCTTCCTTACAGAGGGTTTACCTCAGCAGGTGCTCAGGTCTTCTTTACAGAGGGTCTACCTCAGCAGGTGCTCAGGTCTTCCTTACAGAGGGTTTACCTCAGTAGGTGCTCTGGTCTTCCTTACAGAGGGTCTACCTCAGCAGGTGCTCAGGTCTTCCTTACAGAGGATCTACCTCAGCAGGTGCTCAGGTCTTCCTTACAGAGGGTTTACCTCAGCAGGTACAGTGGTCTTCCTTACAGTAGGTCTACTTCAGTAGGTGCTGAGGTCTTCTTACAGAGGGTCTACCTCAGCAGGTGCTCAGGTCTTCCTTACAGAAGGTCTACTTCAGTAGGTGCTGAGGTCTTCTTACAGAGGGTCTACCTCAGCAGGTGCTCAGGTCTCTCCCTTATAGAGGGTCTACCTCAGCAGGTGCTCAAGTCTTCCTTACAGAGGGTCTACCTCAGCAGGTGCTCAGGTCTTCCTTACAGAGGGTCTACCTCAGCAGGTGCTCAGGTCTCCTTTACAGAGGGTCTACCTCAGCAGGTGCTCAGGTCTTCCTTACAGAGGGTCTACCTCAGCAGGTGCTCAGGTCTCCCTTACAGAGGGTCTACCTCAGCAGGTGCTCAGGTCTCCCTTACAGAGGGTCTACCTCAGCAGGTGCTCAGGTCTCCTTTACAGAGGGTCTACCTCAGCAGGTGCTCAGGTCTCCCTTACAGAGGGTCTACCTCAGCAGGTGCTCTGGTCTTCCTTACAGAGGGTCTACCTCAGCAGGTGCTCTGGTCTCCCTTACAGAGGGTCTTCCTCAGCAGGTGCTCAGGTCTTCCTTACAGAGGGTCTACCTCAGCAGGTGCTCAGGTCTCCCTTACAGAGGGTCTACCTCAGCAGGTGCTCAGGTCTTCCTTACAGAGGGTCTACCTCAGCAGGTGCTCAGGTCTCCCTTACAGAGGGTCTACCTCAGCAGGTGCTCAGGTCTTCCTTACAGAGGGTCTACCTCAGCAGGTGCTCTGGTCTCCCTTACAGAGGGTCTACCTCAGCAGGTGCTCAGGTCTTCCTTACAGAGGGTCTACCTCAGCAGGTGCTCAGGTCTTCCTTACAGAGGGTCTACCTCAGCAGGTGCTCAGGTCTCCCTTACAGAGGGTCTACCTCAGCAGGTGCTCAGGTCTCCCTTACAGAGGGTCTACCTCAGCAGGTGCTCAGGTCTTCCTTACAGAGGGTCTACCTCAGCATGTGCTCAGGTCTTCCTTACAGAGGGTCTACCTCAGCAGGTGCTCAGGTCTTCCTTACAGAGGGTCTACCTCAGCAGGTGCTCAGGTCTCCCTTACAGAGGGTCTACCTCAGCAGGTGCTCAGGTCTCCCTTACAGAGGGTCTACCTCAGCAGGTGCTCAGGTCTCCCTTACAGAGGGTCTACCTCAGCAGGTGCTCAGGTCTCCCTTACAGAGGGTCTACCTCAGCAGGTGCTCAGGTCGTCCTTACAGAGGGTCTACCTCAGCAGGTGCACAGGTCTTCCTTACAGAGGGTCTACCTCAGCAGGTGCTCAGGTCTTCCTTACAGAGGGTCTACCTCAGCAGGTGCACAGGTCTCCCTTACAGAGGGTCTACCTCAGCAGGTGCTCAGGTCGTCCTTACAGAGGGTCTACCTCAGTAGGTGCTCAGGTCTCCCTTACAGAGGGTCTACCTCAGCAGGTGCACAGGTCTCCCTTACAGAGGGTCTACCTCAGCAGGTGCTCAGGTCTTCCTTACAGAGGGTCTTCCTCAGCAGGTGCTCAGGTCTTCCTTACAGAGGGTCTACCTCAGCAGGTGCTCAGGTCTCCCTTACAGAGGGTCTACCTCAGCAGGTGCTCAGGTCTCCCTTACAGAGGGTCTACCTCAGCAGGTGCTCAGGTCTCCCTTACAGAGGGTCTACCTCAGCAGGTGCTCAGATCTCCCTTACAGAGGGTCTACCTCAGCAGGTGCTCTGGTCTTCCTTACAGAGGGTCTACCTCAGCAGGTGCTCTGGTCTCCCTTACAGAGGGTCTACCTCAGCAGGTGCTCAGGTCTCCCCTACAGAGGGTCTACCTCAGCAGGTGCTCAGGTCTCCCTTACAGAGGGTCTACCTCAGCAGATGCTCAGGTCTCCCTTACAGAGGGTCTACCTCAGCAGGTGCTCTGGTCTTCCTTACAGAGGGTCTACCTCAGCAGGTGCTCAGGTCTCCCTTACAGAGGATCTACCTCAGCAGGTGCTCAGGTCTTCCTTACAGAGGGTCTACCTCAGCAGGTGCTCAGGTCTCCCTTACAGAGGGTCTACCTCAGCAGGTGCTCAGGTCTCCCTTACAGAGGATCTACCTCAGCAGGTGCTCTGGTCTTCCTTACAGAGGGTCTACCTCAGCAGGTGCTCAGGTCTCCCTTACAGAGGGTCTACCTCAGCAGGTGCTCAGGTCTCCCTTACAGAGGATCTACCTCAGCAGGTGCTCAGGTCGTCCTTACAGAGGGTCTTCCTCAGCAGGTGCTCAGGTCGTCCTTACAGAGGGTCTTCCTCAGCAGGTGCTCAGGTCGTCCTTACAGAGGGTCTTCCTCAGGAGGTGCTCAGGTCTTACTGAGGAATCTAGTGGCCGGGTGAGCCATAAGGAAGCCTTCTTAAGTGATCTTGGATATGATTTTTTTTGTTGTTACCTGAGTACCAGTTGGAGGTACCAGGTATCGTCTTCCCCGCTGCCCGGTTTCAGACCAGTCCTGGTCTGAAACCGGGCAGCTGTTGTTGCCCACTGCATGCAGTCCGACGCAGGAACTGCTTGAAGACACCAGCGTCGGCGCTTCGCCGGATGGTCTGTTCGAAACCTTGCACGTCCAGTTACCCACATTTATGGAAACAGAAACCAAATCACGTGACTCAAGAAAACCTACAGTGTGGGGCGAAAAGTTATCAGTAAGGAGTATCATTAAGTGCATTTATGTCTCTATTTCCCACAACTTTGATCTTACGGCAACTCACTCAGAAGCTCTGCTTAACACATTTAACAAGAAAAGACGCCAGTCTCAGGGGCAAAACGTTTCCTCATTGTCTTAGTCTATGCGCACGTGTCTCCACAGCTAGGCAGGTAATACCATGCAGATTCAACCATGATCTCAACTCACCACCTGTCTCTTTGATTCAAGGTCCCGACCCACCATCTTATTCAACTCATTTGCAAATTGTATATATACAACATATGGTCATGTTACGTATATATATATATATATATATATATATATATATATATATATATATATATATATATATATATATATATATATATATATATGCATGATAATTGCACTTATGTGGATCTGTCCCTAAATAAACTTACGCAGCTGATGTCAGGAAGTGGAGCTGTGGCAGCCACTGAAGTCAATATATATACGTCAGCCCAGGCTGTGCCTGGGCTGACGTAAGTAAGACTAACATTGAGACAAGAGGAGAGGTCTTGTTGGGTGTGTTTTTGTGTGTGACACTTAAAGCCTCTCATCCTACGCTCATCAGCAGGGTGTCTGAGAGCACCTGCTGAGAGAGAGAGAGAGAGAGAGAGAGAGAGAGAGAGAGAGAGAGAGAGAGAGAGGCAGACAGAGACAGACAGAGACAGACAGAGAGACAGAGACAGAGAGACGACAGGTGTCTAGAGACAAGAATGACAGCTGCCACTTGAGCATCGCGTGAAACAGCTGTCATCAGTTTAGCGTCGTTCAGGTGACGTACTGCCTCGCCTCACTGATTCCAAGACAAGTGGAGGTGGGTGGTAGCAATGATATTGCAAGTAATAATACACACACACACACACACACACACACACACACACACACACACACACACACAAACACACACACACACACACACACACACACACACACACACACACACACACACACGACTTAATACACTGTGTATGTCAGGCCTATATTGTAGTATGCAGCACCAGTTTGGAACCCACACCTGGTCAAACACGTGAAGAAATTAGAGAAAGTGCAAAGGTTTGCAACAAGGCTAGTTCCAGAGCTAAGGGGAATGTCCTATGAAGAAAGGTTTTAAGGGAAATCAGTCTGACGACACTGGAGGACAGAAGGGCCAGGGAAGACATGATAGCGACATACAAAATACTGCGTGGAATATACAAGGTGGACAGAGACAGGATATTCCAGAGATGGGACACAGAAACAAGAGGTCACAATTGGAAGCTGAAGACTCAGATGAGTCAAAGGGATGTTAGGAAGTATTTCTTCAGACACAGAGTTGTTAGTAAGTGGAATAGTCTGGCAAGCGATGTAGTGGAGGCAGGAACTATACATAGTTTAAGACGAGGTATGATAAAGCTCACGGAGAAGAGAGAGGGAAGACACAGTAGCGGTCAGTGAAGAGGCGGGGCCAGGAGCTGAGTCTCGACCCCTGCAACCACAATTAGGCGAGTACAATTAGGTGAGTACAATTAGGCGAGTACACACACACACATACTCCATGCTGAACGGGTAGTGACTTTAGGTATCTGTCCAATACCCTGTTGAAGGCAGCCAGGGGTCTATTGGTAATTCCCCTTATACATAGTGAGAGGCTGTTGAACAGTCTTGGTCCCCTGACACTGTGTTTTCTCACAGTGGGGTATGTTGCACTCTCTGTAGATTTACTTACTGATCCAATCAAGTTTCTTGTGGGTATATCACACAGATCTATTTTCTGCATCTAACTTGATTTCTAGCTCTTAATAGTAATAAATAAAAATGAACAAGATTTTTTTGACGTTCTAGATCAGTTTGAGGCGTTTTTTGAAGTATGTGACATTTTAGCTATTGATATTTTTTAAAAAAAGATGATACTCTCAGGAAAATTAAAAAATGTTTCTTACCATTGATATCCTCGTCAAAGATGCGATCCCTAACACTCGAGTGACACCTAGTACGTACCTACTTACTGCTAAGTGAATATGAAGGCTTTCCCATACCTCCAGCTCACCCAGGAATCAAAGCCAGGAGCTTTTGTTTGTGAGCCGAACACAGCCACTGAGTACAATCCAAAGGTTCACAAAGTGCCTGAGTGTGACGCTTGCTGAGTGACGGTGACGCAGCCGCCATAACCTTTGACCTTTGCTATGTAGTGACTTTGACCTTTGCTATGTAGTGACTTCATCCTAAAATAACAAAGGCACAACGCATGATGCAGAGGCTGGGTTTTTAGATTTTGCTCCGAGACGCGAGTTTACTGGGCAGTGCCACATATCTAGTGAGGGAAATTACTACCATTAAGCCAGTACTGGGCAGTGCCACCCATCCAGTGAGGGAAATTACTACCATTAAGCCAGTACTGGGCAGTGCCACCCATCCAGTGAGGGAAATTACTACCATCAAGCCAGTACTGGGCAGTGCCACCCACCCTGTAAGTGAACATATCACCATTGAATACTGGGCAGTGCCACTGTATGAGTGAGCATATATACTCATACACACCACTGACACACCAATGTTGATATCAACATCATCATATATTATCATCATTATCATCATCATTATTATTATTATTATTACAACATTCTGGGGGAAGCGCTAAACTCATATGGGTAATTTAAGGACTGATGAATGTGAGGTAATCAGATTTGATCCTAGGAAAGGAGGGGCAGCTACAATCCCTGGATCAAGAGCCCTTGACCAGCATCAAGGCACCTTCACTTATAAACAGTAAGTTGAGCAGTAACAGTGTAAAATATGCAAGAGGCGGAAATGTCATTACTCACAGCATATATCTTACAAATCGATAAAGATATACATCAGAATATTTACACACTGTAAGGTATATATCTCTCAGTGTGTATATATGTATATATACTGAGGGAGGTTTATTGCAATCAGTATTTTAGGGATTAAAGGATTCTTGTCTGGCGGTGACGAGTTAACGTGCGAATTAATCGGGTTTGATCCAAGAAGAGGGAGAAGCTCCACTTCCTCATATCAAGAGTCCTTTACCACAGCATTAAGGCCCCAACCCTTCAAGGGTAAGGAAGGCAGGAACACAGGCAGCAGAGACTTAAGACAACGCAATATCTTCCCTGCAGAATATACGTCTGGGACAAATTCATTGACCTAAATACGACACCGTTGTGTAGTTTATAGTAGGTGAGCTGGAGAATTTATTATATATGCTTGAGAAATATATCCAAGAGATGAGCATCTCTTAGTCTGTATATTCCATGAGATGTGCATCTCTCAGTGTATATATTCCAAGAGATGTGCATCTCTCAGTGTATATATTCCAAGAGATGTGCATCTCTCAGTGTATATATTCCAAGAGATGTGCATCTCTCAGTGTATATATTCCAAGAGATGTGCATCTCTCAGTGTATATATTCCAAGAGATGTGCATCTCTCAGTGTATATATTCCAAGAGATGTGCATCTCTCAGTGTATGTATTCCAAGAGATGTGCATCTCTCAGTGTATATATTCCAAGAGATGTGCATCTCTCAGTGTATATATTCCAAGAGACGTGCATCTCTCAGTGTATATATTCCAAGAGATGTGCATCTCTCAGTGTATATATTCCAAGAGATATGCGTCTCTCAGTGTATATTTCTAAGAGGAGAGCATCTCTCTCAGTATATATACTCCAAGAAGTGTGCATGTCTCAGTATATATACACACACACCAAGAGTTATACATATCTCGGTGTACATACGTTGAGAGTTTCTTATCATTCCTATTTTAGGTATTAGATTATCCCTGACCGGTGGTGCACAGGTGACGCACAACATTAATGATCCTCGAGCGGTCGATGGACTTTATCTACAGTGAATAATGTGTGAATGTATCATTAATAATTAAGCTACATACTGATAATCACGACGAACGAAAAATGAGCCGAAAAAAAATATAGACGTTGTAAACATAACGAAGAAGGATGCATATGATTACGGATAATGTAAACACACTGAATGGTCATACAAGGTGATCATGGATATTGCAAACACAGTGCACGAAGGGAAAATATGGCGAGTCTGGCACTCTCCTCACCCCTTGACCCCTCAAAGAGCCGAGTCGGGAATATATCACCGCGGCAATGTTTTTGTCCTCGTGCCGGCTGTCCACAGCTCTGATGCTAACATCTGCGGAATCACGAAACAGAGCCAGAAGATCCTGATCTCGCACGAGGCTGGCGAGACACAGAGATTTGTGACGGAGATACCGCTAAAGAGCAATTGATTCGCTGATTCGTGGAGAGGAGTGAATCAATGGAGTGATTAACCCATGGCCGAGTGAAGGTAATTTCTCTGATTAATTTTGTAAATTGAAATTAAGTCACAGGAGAATTAAGGTTGATGTGAAGTGTCTGACACTCCATGCTGGGCCTGCACTCTCAATAATTCACCAAACATATGTCGAGTATAAGGTTCTAAAGGATTCCCTGTTCGAGTTCCTGAATGCTGATTGTTAGATTTGTTAATGCTGCATATGACACTGACATTATAGATTGTGTGCTTAATTCTGGTGATATGCTTGGTGTTATATTTACTCCCAGGTCATTATGCCCCACAGGTCCACCACACCTGCCGACCCTCTCACATCTGTTGACATTTGTAAGCATACGGATAAGTTGAGGGCATATAAATATGGAATATACTACTGTAAATAAAAGAATGTCATGATACAATTTTTAATAATAATAATAATGTAATTATTTTTATATTATTCGCGATAATAAATAGAATTATAATCACTTTGATTGGTAAACTTACACTGGGTTTAAATTATCAATAAATTACATTCACTCAAAATTCTTCGTGGATAAACTGGCAATAACAACATTCACTCATAATTCTTCGTGGATAAACTGGCAATAACAACATTCACTCATAATTCGTCGTGGATAAACTGGCAATAACAACATTCACTCAAAATTCTTCGTGGATAAACTGGCAATAACAACATTCACTCATAATTCTTCGTGGATAAACTGGCAATAACAACATTCACTCAAAATTCTTCGTGGATAAACTGGCAATAACAACATTCACTCATAATTCTTCGTGGATAAACTGGCAATAACAACATTCACTCATAATTCGTCGTGATTACATTATCAAAAATGATATTCACTCATTATTATTTCTCTCAATATGGTGGCAAATTCGTGTACTTTTAGTGCTTTTTTTTTTCTTCTCATGCACTCGTAAGTTGAGTGACACCGCACAGGATACAAGCTGAGATTCACCCTTGAAAAACGTAGCACTGAGGGAAACTCTGCTTAATAAAGACTTGCTGTAGCAAAGCGGCTTTTATTACCCTACTTTTCGTCGTTCTTCCTTCTAATTAAGGTAAGTTACGAAGGAAAAAAAAAGTCAAATTCCACCAAACAGGAATATTTCATCAAAGAGTAATATATTCCCTCGAAGAGGAATATATTCCATCAAAGAGGAATATGTTCTATCACGCAGGTTGCGTTTCGTAGATCAGACAGTGAATCCCGTCAGCCTGATCCAGGAGACTTCAGTCGGACGACGAGGATATTGTGTACGAATGGTATATAATACCGACAAGATGAGATTAAGACACATGTGCAACATCTGGGTATCTTTATTGTAGACGTTTCGCCATCCAGTGGCTTTATCAATACAAATTCTAGGACATAACTTGAAGACAGTAGAACTATGTACAGAAGATGAGGTAATCAGTCCCTCAACCTAGGAGTAGGTGCGAACAGCACCATAGTCCTAGAATTTGTATTGATAAAGCCACTGGATGGCGAAACGTCTACAATAAAGATACCCAGACGAGGATATTGTTAAACATTCCTTTATGGGCTCAGGAGCAACGGGAGCGTCAAAGACTTCGTTCCAGCAGAGCTGGAATTACTATTACCTGGAGTTCACCCTGGAGTTCAGGGTGATCTCTCTTACGCAGAGGGAACTGGAAACAAGCATCACCCTGAAAGCGTTCGAATCTGCACCATTATTACTAGGTGGGAGAGAGTGAACAGGATAACGGGTGGACTGTTTCAAAGATCTGTTATCTTAATGGAGGGATTTGGTTACGATAACGAGTGGCCTTGAAGCAACACTTGTGACGGTGAGCAGAGCATGTGGTGGGGTAGCGTTGCACACCACACTCCTTGCAATAACCGTACCTGCACAGCGACCCAGGATTTATGAGAGGAGTGAAGGTAAGACTACGCCCCTCTCGCACATGCTATGGCATATGTTTTTGCACATGCTGTTGCACATGTTGCTGCACATGTTGCGCATGCTGTTGCATATGTTGTTGCAGATGCTGTTGAACACGTCACAGCCCCTGTCATTCATTCCCCCCTCTTCCCCTCATCACTACCCACACTCACCCTGCCACACTCCACACTCAGTGTTACAGCTACTGCAACACACGTTGCAGCACGCCCTGCAACACAATGTTACAACTGCAACACACCATGCCATACAATGTTAAATCCACTGCAAACACACTTTGAAACACGGCCTGGAACAGTGTTCCAACCACTGCAAAATTCCCTGCAACACGCGCTGTAATACACCCTTCAACACGCCCTGCAACAATCATTGCAAGAAGCGCTACAACAAGTTGCCATATATTCCACAATGAATATATTCCCAAGTCATATTTTCTCTTCGTTTATCATTCGTTAATTTTTACTTCCCTGTGACACATCAATTTTTTTACTTATGGACATCCCCTTGAGGGATAGCAGGGGTGTGAAGGATAGCAGGGGTGTGAAGGATAGCAGGGGTGTGAAGGATAGCAGGGATGTGAAGGATAGCAGGGATGTGAAGGATAGCAGGGGTGTGAAGGATAGCAGGGGTGTGAAGGATAGTAGGGGTGAGAAGGATAGCAGGGGTGTGAAGGATAGCAGGGGTGTAAAAGATAACAGGAGTGTGAAGGATAACAGGGGTGTGAAGGATAACAGGGGTGTGAAGGATAGCAGGGATGTGAAGGATAACAGGGATGGGAAGGATAGCAGGGATGTGAAGGATAGCAGGGATGTGAAGGATAGCAGGGGTGTAAAGGATAACAGGGGTGTGAAGGATAGCAGGGGTGTGAAGGATAGCAGGGATGTGAAGGATAGCAGGGATGTGAAGGATAGCAGGGGTGTGAAGGATAACAGGGGTGTAAAGGATAACAGGGGTGTGAAGGATAGCAGGGATGTGAAGGATAACAGGGATGTGAAGGATAGCAGGGATGTGAAGGATAGCAGGGGTGTGAAGGATAACAGGGGTGTAAAGGATAACAGGGGTGTGAAGGATAGCAGGGATGTGAAGGATAACAGGGGTGTAAAAGATAACAGGAGTGTGAAGGATAACAGGAGTGTGAAGGATAACAGGGGTGTGAAGGATAACAGGGGTGTGAAGGATAGCAGGGGTGTGAAGGATAACAGGGGTGTGAAGGATAACAGGGGTGTGAAGGATAACAGGGGTGTGAAGGATAGCAGGGGTGTGAAGGATAGCAGGGATGTGAAGGATAACAGGGGTGTAAAGGATAACAGGGGTGTAAAGGATAACAGGGGTGTAAAGGATAACAGGGGTGTGAAGGATAGCAGGAGTGTGAAGGATAACAAGGGTGTGAAGGATAACAGGGGTGTAAAGGATAACAGGGGTGTAAAGGATAACAGGGGTGTAAAGGATAACAGGGGTGTAAAGGATAACAGGGGTGTAAAGGATAACAGGGGTGTAAAGGATAACAGGGGTGTGAAGGATAACAGGGGTGTGAAGGATAACAGGGGTGTAAAGGATAACAGGGGTGTGAAGGATAACAGGGGTGTAAAGGATAACAGGGGTGTAAAGGATAACAGGGGTGTAAAGGATAATAGGGGTGTAAAGGATAACAGGGGTGTAAAGGATAACAGGGGTGTGAAGGATAACAGGGGTGTAAAGGATAACAGGGGTGTGAAGGATAACAGGGGTGTGAAGGATAACAGGGGTGTAAAGGATAACAGGGGTGTAAAGGATAACAGGGGTGTAAAGGATAACAGGGGTGTGAAGGATAACAGGGGTGTAAAGGATAACAGGGGTGTGAAGGATAACAGGGGTGTGAAGGATAACAGGGGTGTGAAGGATAGCAGGGGTGTGAAGGATAACAAGGGTGTGAAGGATAACAGGGGTGTAAAGGATAACAGGGGTGTGAAGGATAACAGGGGTGTGAAGGATAGCAGGGGTGTGAAGGATAACAAGGGTGTGAAGGATAACAGGGGTGTGAAGGATAACAAGGGTGTGAAGGATAACAGGGGTGTAAAGGATAACAGGGGTGTGAAGGATAACAGGGGTGTGAAGGATAACAGGGGTGTGAAGGATAGCAGGGGTGTGAAGGATAACAAGGGTGTGAAGGATAACAGGGGTGTAAAGGATAACAGGGGTGTGAAGGATAGCAGGGGTGTGAAGGATAGCAGGGGTGTGAAGGATAGCAGGGGTGTGAAGGATAGCAGGGGTGTGAAGGATAGCAGGGGTGTGAAGGATAACAGGGGTGTGAAGGATAACAGGGGTGTGAAGGATAACAAGGGTGTGAAGGATAGCAGGGGTGTGAAGGATAACAGGGGTGTGAAGGATAACAGGGGTGTGAAGGATAACAAGGGTGTGAAGGATAACAGGGGTGTGAAGGATAGCAGGGGTGTGAAGGATAGTAGGGGTGTGAAGGATAGCAGGGGTGTGAAGGATAACAGGGGTGTGAAGGATAACAGGGGTGTGAAGGATAGCAGGGGTGTGAAGGATAACAGGGGTGTGAAGGATAACAGGGGTGTGAAGGATAACAGGGGTGTGAAGGATAACAGGGGTGTGAAGGATAGCAGGGGTGTGAAGGATAACAGGGGTGTGAAGGATAACAGGGGTGTGAAGGATAACAGGGGTGTGAAGGGTAGCAGGGGTGTGAAGGATAACAGGGGTGTGAAGGATAGCAGGGGTGTGAAGGATAACAGGGGTGTGAAGGATAGCAGGGGTGTGAAGGATAACAGGGGTGTGAAGGATAGCAGGGGTGTGAAGGATAACAGGGGTGTGAAGGATAACAGGGGTGTGAAGGATAACAGGGGTGTGAAGGATAGCAGGGGTGTGAAGGATAACAGGGGTGTGAAGGATAACAGGGGTGTGAAGGATAGCAGGGGTGTGAAGGATAACAGGGGTGTGAAGGATAGCAGGGGTGTGAAGGATAGCAGGGGTGTGAAGGATAGCAGGGGTGTGAAGGATAACAGGGGTGTGAAGGATAGCAGGGGTGTGAAGGATAGCAGGGGTGTGACACAATGTACACTGTATCACTCGCCCACTTTGACATCGTCAAGGACACAAATGTGTTCATACTCTCAATTTTTTCCCCGTCTCCTGATTCATTATACTCACCACTAGGACCAGGAGATGGTGTTTTGTTCGTCAGGAAACAGGACAATGTCTACTGACACGTGTCTTAACCACGTGACCTCTTAAGTGGTTAACAACTAGCTGGCCTACCTGATATATATATATATATATATATATATATATATATATATATATATATATATATATATATATATATATATCTGTAGAACACGTGTACAACAATGAGAGGTAGAAAAATAATGTAAAAAAAACATGCTTGGGTGGGTGGCTGGGTGGCTGGGTGGCTGGGTGGCTGGGTGGGTGGGTGGGTGGGTGGGTGGGTGGTTGGGTGGCTGGGTGGCTGTGTGGCTGGGCGTCATCAGCCAAAAGAAAAAAAAAAATAATTCCCTCTTCTCCGAACAAGTTGGTGATGTCAGTGCAAGAGTTGCTATGAAGACATATTACTTGGGGGATGTGACCCTCTGAGAGCGTCCACCACTACACTCGCACCTACATTACCAGGGATGGCCAACCTTCTGCGCTCCATGTGACAATTTTTTCGGGCTTTAGTTCGGATGCGCCATACAACACTTGTACCACCCATTCACTTCTTTAAAAATATGTTAATATGGACAAATTTAGCATTTTTAGATAAAATTATTTAACATAAAGGCAAGCTATACATTACTTTAACGAGACTTACGAGTCTGGTTTGATTTCGTCAAGTTTGTAATGTTTGGAATTAAGTTAGTTACTGAGAGCAGCAGAGAATTCAAGTTTGAATCAGTCAGTCACGACCAAAGTTTGTTTTTTATCAATTTCATCAATAAAAACGCTTATTCGCATCTGTACGTTGTTCCTAAACGAAAAATATAACTCTGGCAAATCTTCTTATTTCTGGAAAATGTTCACAGGGTAATAATCGCCAAAAATTAATTATGCCAGAAGCGTTTGAGACTGAGGGACTGGTCAAATTTTATTTTCAATAATGAATTTGTCTTCAAATCAATAAGTTCCATTTGTATGTTATTAGGCATCTTCAGAATTTTTTGTTCACTAGTAAAATGAGTTAATAAATGCGACTATGTAGCCTTCTTCTTTAATAAAATCACTAAAATAACTTTCAAATGATTCTTGCCATAATCTAAAAAAATTTCAGCATATTCTGTGAAAATGAAATTATCTTCAGTACATTGACTGTTGTTTTAAATGTGGACACTGGATCAAATCCTCATTTTCTGAGAGGTAAACAGTTTTAACCTCATCTTGAATGCACTGATATCATTTTCTAATCTAGGACACAATTCGTTCTTGCACTGCAGTTTCAAATTTAGATCACTGAGATGGCTGGTAACATCAACTAAAAGTCCTAAACCAAACAGCCATTTGTTTTCACATAAAAAGGCTCTTTCCTCATGCAGCTCATTCCTATCTTCCAGGAAAATTAAGCACATTATTTTCCAGTTTGCAAAATTTACTGAGAACCTGTCCTCCAGAAAGCCAGTGCACCTCACAAACAAGTATGAGATCACAGTCTTCCAACTCAAACAGTTCATAATATTCTCTAAATTCTCTTCTGTTTAATCCTCTGGCATCTAATTTTATTCACGCATAACATACTGTAAATTTTAAGTTTTTCCACACAGTGACTCACGGTGTATAATGCAGTGATATTTTGGTAGAGGACCACCTAACAAGATAACAAGGCCCAGCTGACGGCGCTTCGTCAGTACAAACACTGATGAGTTTGCTAGAATCTAGTTGAAGATTTTTCCACACCTGACTTTGTCAAATATGTCTGATCCTCTAGTTTTTCCATGAAACGACTCAAAATCAACAGGTTCTTCACATGTGCTAAAATTATCATCAGTTCATCTTACAAAAATACTTAACTAGGCTACATCACACAATGTCAACAGATTCGTCCGGAGCTAAAGAAATACAAGCATTGCAAGGTCTTTCAGTTGCTCAGATACATCATGTGAAAGTTCTTCGGTGCATCTTGTAACTGTTTACATTGACAGAGCTATTTTATCTACTTTCCTTTCCATATTTATCACCAAGACATCTTGCAAACATCTGGAGACAAGGCACAACAATTTCCATCTAAGGTTTCTGTAGTTTAGCCAACGGAAAGGCAATTTCGTAGGGCGCTTCTGTCATCGATAAACTTTCACACCTTCTTTGAACAAGTATATTTTCTTTTTACTTAATCACGGTAACAGTATGTTTATACTGTTACCGTGACTCAGACGCAAACACTAACTTCAGTTCGTCTTCTGTTTCAGCCTAATGCTTTTTATGATGTCTGTTAAGATAATGTCTTCTATTATCTGAGAGTTTTCACAAATATTGAACAATAGTTTTCCTGACGAATCTATAATAAAACTGATTTTCCCACTGTTTATTAAACTGACGTTTCCTATCACTTCCTATTTTTATTTTGCTCATTTTCTTTTGCACTTTGATGGGTAACTGACTCAAAACAAAGCAAGTTTCAAAAAGTACAAAACTTCAATTGCTTATAAAGAGTGAAGCAAGACTCTACCACACGAGTGTCAATTGTAAACTTTCCGGTAAAAACGTGTCATGCACCACAGTCACTGCTGGTGCCTGGCGCTGCAAGAACAAACAAGTATCAAACGCGCACACTTCTGAAATGACTCCCGTACAAAAGTCCCTCTTTGCGCAATGTCCCCTGATAAGGGCAGAACACTGTGTGAAGTGAATATATAACAACTCATAAACACAGTGCGGGTGTTCACTGTAATTTGTTCCTAGTCTTACTAAATATTTTTAACTGAAAACAGATTAACGTGAAAGAAGATGACATTCACTAAAACATGTGTACGAAATAATAAAATCACTATAAGTGTTTGTTTTGTTTTAGATTTATTCTCCTTAAAGCTTATTTCTAACTAAAAAATACTTGAATTTCTGTTACAATTTATTTCTACAAATCAGTTATTGGTTAATATTTTTTTTTTTGTGTGGGTAGGCTCGCTTTTTTTATTATTATCACTGAGGTGCAATGCGCCACTTCGGCACATGCGCCATAAGTTGGCCGTCTCTGCCCTATGCACTTATATGCACGTGTTTGCACTGGCAAACACTTCTAGACAGTCTTGGGCCCCGGACACTTACTGTGTTTTCTCTTAGTGTACTAATGGCGCCCCGAGGTTTCACTGGGGGTATGTTGCACCGTCTGCCCAGTCTTGCACATATGACCACTTTCAAAAGTGCTTATCTGAAGTGAGGCACTTATTTTAGGATACACATAACTAATAAGAAACTTTGATTCAACCACTAATTAATGAGAAAATCCGGATGCAATACGGCAACGAGGCGTCCAAGGAAAAATAACGTACGTTAAATTCTGAACGTGTATCTCTCTCTCTCTTTCATCGTCTAACTCCTGATCTACTAAGAAGCTTATTGTCTAAGTCCTGGTCAGCTAAGAAACTCATTCGTAAGTCCTGGTCCAGGTCCGTTAAGTCCTGGTCAAGGTCCGTAAGTCCTGGTCCAGGTCCGTAAGTCCTGGTCTGACTCGCCTGGCAGCCAGCGCTGCGCATAAGATATTCATCCCAGTAAACAAAAGGTCTCGGTGTTGTGGCCAGTGATTGTGTGGTGACCCATTACTGATCCCCTGAAGGCTGTACCGAGCCGTGAAGCTCACCTGGAACAACGTCTCTACCTACCTGTGTTGTTGTTCCACGCTACACACACGCGCCTTGAGAGAACTATCAACTTTATAGGCACGTATGTATACATATACAGGTATACATACATGTATGTACCTATACATATGTGCCTGTATACATATCTGGAGGTATTCATTCTAACGAGTGATTGATTAGTTAACAGGGTAAATTATAATCATAACTAAGCGCTAAACTGATAAGTAATAGCGTAGAGAACCTGCCAGCTACACGAAGATCATTATTATTATAATCATAATAATTATAACTAAGAGCTAAACCCACAAGAATAGGTAAGGTTCATCAGGAAACAGGACAAGCGTTTCCTGCAAGGGTCTTACAACCCTGACGATGATCATTGAGGCTGCTAGTCATCTGCTCATCACCAGTCAAGAATATCTATAATATATCCTCGATGAGCATCTCGAAACATATATATTTGCAATTATCCTTATATACATATCAGCCACTTTGAAGGTACATGTCAGATGAAGCCTGACTGTAGTGACTGTTTACCCTATTAAGCAGTTCTTCGTATGAAATAAGAACATAAGAACATAAGAAAAGAGGAACACTGCAGCAGGCCTGCAGTGTTTATTTATTTTTTCCTCTGAGAATTTCAGAATAAATTCTCTCTGTCAGGTGGTTTCCGAGAGCCTTTGGAATCATACTCTCGGCGCTGGTTCATATTTGGTGTCGATGATCTTCATTTGGATATAGTTTTAACGTAATGATATTTATGCATTGCAATTTTCCCATGCAGTGTTGCTCTCTCTCTCTCTCTCTCTCTCTCTCTCTCTCTCTCTCTCCCCCACTGCTGGTATATGCCAAGGGGACCCACACTTACTGAGACGTCATCAACCACGGCGCTGACATTCCTGTATCCTTGGTACTGGCTTTTCCAGATTCCTTTCATAGCAGAGCAATTAGAGTCGGTGGAATTAAGATATAATTGTAGATAACATAACGCTCACACACACACACATACACACACACACACACACACACACACACACACACACACACACACACACACACACACACACACACACACACACACACACACACACACACAAGATAAATAGGACTGGTGAAATTAACTAGCAGTATGTTAATATGTGTTTGTGCGAGTCATCATAGCTGACAACCGGTTTCACTGGTTCTTAGCTTCTTGGAGATCTATCTTGCCCTGTCTTATATCTTCGCATAAGGTCTGCGTCTACTAGTTCCTTATTCAGGTCATTCCAATTTCTAATCATCATGAGATTTCAGTATTTCTTGACATCCATTTGTTGATTGTCTCTCTATTCATCTTTGTCCACGATCCTATTTTTTATTTCGCTATGTTCCGTTCCAACCAATAATCTTCTTTGTGTATCTTCTACGCCGTGATTATATCTCCTTTAGTCCTTCTGGTCCGTTAATGTCATGGGGAATGGAAGGCAATCAGGTTTGATCAGAGAAGAGGGAGGGTAGCCAGTTAACAAGGGCCAAGGATATGTTTATTTAATGGACGTACAGTTACATATCAAGTGGAAGCACTGAAAGCGTAGGGGTCATACAACGCACTCAGATATGCAACGCAACTAGCGGATTTGTTATGCAATACGGTCATGTATACGCACTCGTCATGCACCTGGATTCGTCATGGCCCACCAGAGTCTGCCCACCGGCTGTGCCCTCCATCTAGTCTCCATACTGAAATCGTAACCACTTCACACACACACACACACACACACACACACACACACACACACACACACACACACACACAGAGGTATGATAAAGCTCACGGTTCAGGGAGAGTGACCTAGTAGCGACCAGTGAAGAGGCGGGGCCAGGAGCTCGGACTCGACCCCTGCAACCTCACCTAGGTGAGTACAACTAGGTGAGTACACACAACGGGATAAACACAAACAGGCCTTTTCTCTTAAGACAGTTCTTTGCAGCCAAAGGCGCTCTGAAGACATTCACAAGCCTTTTCTTTCAAGACATTTCTTTGCAGTCAAAGGCGCTCTGAAGACAGTAATGAAGACAGGTGCATAGCAAGCGTTCTATATTTTGAGAATCATGAGGTTAACTGTTCAGACACGGGTCTTAATCAGGTGAAGGCCCTAATATAGGTCCCGAAGGAAGGACGGTTTGAGTACCCTGTGTGACTGAACCATCTCAGGTGTATCTTTTCAGAGTTGTCGATGCGTGGAACAATTTGTCGAGTAATGTGATAGAAGCCGAAACCTTGGGCAGCTTCAAATACGTGAGTGAGAGGGGTTGAATTTGAGTGGGACTTGCTCTTGAGTTAACAGCATTATCAAAACTTATTTATTCCCTGGGTAACAGTGATAATGGGTTAGGCGAATATTTTGTTAGTAGGTTTGGGTTTGAGAAAGCCCTGCCAAGTATGGGCCAGTAGGCCTGCTGCAGTGTTCCTTCTTTCTTACGTGGGATGGAAGAGAGGTTAGAGCGAGACAGTATACTTCGTTCCGTGTCGAGCTTTAATCGGCTCAATTGACATGATAAAAGTCCTAAACAGAGCGAAACGTTGCCACAATAAAAGTTTGCTCTCTACCCTCTCATCTTTTCTTCAAGACAGATCACTGCCATTTTTTTCGTCCTATTAAAGACAATAATGTAATTCCTTCCCGTGTACAGTTCAGTCAGACTGTCTCTAACTCAGCCATGTCATCAACTCTAAAAAGTCTACAATGATTCGCTTACTTTCACATATTTGTTCTTTTTTAGGGTTTTACCATTCATAAATTTCTTGGCGGTTCACGCAAACACCCCTTTCTTACGTCTTAAAGTTGGGAGAGGAGGAAAGGGAACAACCTAACCTAACCTAACCTATCCCAACCTTACCCTGTGTATAATGTGATATAGTTATAAGTATGATGGGTTTAGTTATAAGTTAGAATATATATATATATATATATATATATATATATATATATATATATATATATATATATATATATATATATATATATATAGCGTTTCAATTGTAGCATATTTAACTGTGAAAAAAAAATTGATGGAAAAATAAATTTCATATCTTTAGGGCTAAAAAAAAATGATTGAACTTCGGTGGTACAACAAAGGTGATTCAAATTACATGTTAACCTATTATTATTATTAATGCATTTTGTATGGTCATACAAATTGACATATAAAATTATAAAAATTAAAGCCTACAGACTATGCTGAAAACAATGTGTACATAAAGACTTTTATACGTGTAAGCAGTCACATGTACGGGAACACACACACACACACACACACACACACACACACACACACACACACACACACACACACACACACACACACACACACATACACACACACAGATGGATGTTAAAAGCACAAATGAGTCATAGAGATGTTAGGAAATACTTCTCTAGCCTTAGAGTGGCCAGGAAGTGGAACGACCTAGACTGCGAAGTGGTAGAGGCAGCCAGCAGAGACGAAGCGCCAGGAGCTGAGACTCAACCCTTGTAACCACAATTAGGCGAGTATACACACACACACATTTACACATCGTAGTTTTAGTTTACTGGATCAAGAGCCTTTAACATCAACATATGCCACAATTAGTCCTTTAAGGAGAGTTAAATCATCAGGGGGTCATAACAGCACCGAGGTAAACTGGAGGCAAAAAGGTTCGATCGATTCAAGAGAGGATAGGTTCTATTCCTTGAACCCCCTCCCCCCCTCCCCGGAACCAAGACCTTGAAGGCCATTCAATCAAGAGTTTCTGTCAGTGAAACTGACAGAAACTCTAAACTTCACGAAAACAAAAGAAACTTTAGATGGAACAATAAATGGTCTCACTTGTCATATTCGTGACTCAAACAGCAACAATACTACGGATTCTGATAATTGCAAACTTGTTTTAATCTGATAATGGTATAAAAAGGCCAATTATGGAATCGTTCCCTGTCATATTGCCTCCAATCTTTCAGTCTAAAAGAAAATTTGATTTTAACAGAAGAATCTGTAGCCACGACAGTAAAAGTTAAATCACGAAAAATATGTAACGACCCTCAACCCTTCCATCTTTGCTGAGAAAGTAGAGGCCAGTGAAGAGGCGGGGCCAGGAGCTATGACTCAACCCCTGCAACCACAACGAGGTGAGTACAACTAGGTGATTACACACACACACACACACACAGATATATATATGTATATATATATATATATATATATATATATATGTATATATATATATATATATATATATATATATATAATCGGCCTCTTTCCATGAAAGTAGGATGAATAAAAAAGGGAGCACATTCACCATCACTCGTTCAACAGACACAAATGTAATCACATGGAAGCTTATTAATAAAGTTTTGCCCACCCTCAAGGATTATAAAATAATAAACACGGTATATATTTGTTACTCGACGAAGCTACTGCATGGGCGAAACGTCAACAGAGGTTCCATTTGTGTCTGTCTCTCTCGTATAATTCGCCAGAAGTGTGTAAACATCCCAATTTAAATGACCCTCCGTGAATATGATAATGGTATACAACACCAACAGGTTGGTAAGACACATGTGCAATAGTTAGGTATCTTTATTCCGAAACGCTTCGCCTACGCAGTAGGCTTCTAAAAAATACACATGAAACTCGTACATAGGAGAGAGGAGCTTAGGTTTTTGTAAATGGTTTAAGTCGGACCGAAACGTCGTCCCAAGCTCCTATGTGCGGGGTATTTGTGTATTGTTCCAGTCACGGTATTGTGCTTTATTATCATTTATTCTTCTCAAGAAGCCTACTGTGTAGGCGAAACGTTTAGGAATAAAGATATGTACCTAACTGCTACACATGTGTCTTATCAAATGACCCTCAGTAACGAAGAATTCCAACATACTTCTCGGAACAAACACTCCACACTCAACATTCTCACAACAAACACTCCACACTCAACATTCTCGCAACAAACACTCCACACTCAACATTCTCGCAACAAACACTCCACACTCAACATTCTCACAACAAACACTCCACACTCAACATTCTCACAACAAACACTCCACACTCAACATTCTCACAACAAACACTCCACACTCAACATTCTCGGAACAAACACTCCACACTCAACATTCTCACAACAAACACTCCACACTCAACATTCTCACAACAAACACTCCACACTCAACATTCTCACAACAAACACTCCACACCCAACATTCTCACAACAAACACTCCACGCCCAACATTCTCACAACACTCCACACCCAACATTCTCACAACACTCCACACCCAACATTCTCACAACAAACACTCCACAAACACTCCACACCCAACACTCACCACACTCAACATTCTCGCAACAAACACTCCACACTCAACATTCTCGCAGCAAACACTCCACACTCAACATTCTCAACAAACACTCCACACTCGACATTCTCAACAAACACTCCACACCCAACATTCTCACAACAAACACTCCACACCCAACATTCACAACAAACAGTCCACACTCAACATTCACAACAAACACTTCACTCCCAACATTCTCACAACAAACACTCCACACCCAACATTCTCACAACAAACACTCCACACTCAATATTCTCACAACACTCCACACTCAACATTCACAACAAACACTCCACATCCAACATTCTCACAATAAACACTCCACACTCAACATTCTCACAACAAACACTCCACATCCAACATTCTCACAACACTCCACATCCAACATTCTCACAACAAACACTCCACACTCAACATTCACAACAAACACTCCACACTCAACATTCACAACAAACACTCCACACTCAACATTCACAATAAACACTCCACATCCAACATTCACAACAAACACTCCACACTCAACATTCACAACAAACACTCCACACTCAACATTCACAACAAACACTCCACACTCAACATTCACAACAAACACTCCACACCCAACATTCGCAACAAACACTCCACACTCAACATTCACAACAAACACTTCACACTCAACATTCACAACACTTCACACCCAACATTCACAACAAACACTCCACACTCAACATTCACAACAAACACTCCACACTCAACATTCACAATAAACACTCCACACTCAACATTCACAACAAACACTCCACACTCAACATTCACAACAAACACTCCACACTCAACATTCACAACAAACACTCCACACTCAACATTCACAATAAACACTCCACATCCAACATTCTCACAACAAACACTCCACACTCAACATTCACAACAAACACTCCACACTCAACATTCACAACAAACACTCCACACTCAACATTCACAACAAACACTCCACACTCAACATTCACAACAAACACTCCACACTCAACATTCACAACAAACACTCCACACTCAACATTCACAATAAACACTCCACATCCAACATTCTCACAACAAACACTCCACACCCAACATTCACAACAAACACTCCACACTCAACATTTACAATAAACACTCCACATCCAACATTCACAACAAACACTCCACACTCAACATTCACAACAAACACTCCACACTCAACATTCACAACAAACACTCCACACTCAACATTCACAATAAACACTCCACATCCAACATTCACAACACTCCACATTCAACATTCACAATAAACACTCCACATCCAACATTCTCACAACAAACACTCCACACTCAACATTCACAACAAACACTCCACACTCAACATTCACAACAAACACTCCACACTCAACATTCACAATAAACACTCCACATCCAACATTCTCACAACGAACACTCCACACTCAACATTCACAACAAACACTCCACACTCAACATTCACAACAAACACTCCACACTCAACATTCACAACAAACACTCCACACTTAACATTCACAACAAACACTCCACACTCAACATTCACAACACTCCACACCCAACATTCACAACAAACACTCCACACTCAACATTCACAACAAACACTCCACACTCAACATTCACAACACTCCACACCCAACATTCACAACAAACACTTCGCACTCAACATTCACAACACTCCACACCCAACATTCACAACAAACACTCCACACTCAACATTCACAACAAACACTCCACACTCAACATTCACAACACTCCACACCCAACATTCACAACAAACACTCCACACTCACCATTCACAACAAACACTCCACACTCAACATTCACAACAAACACTCCACACCCAACTTTCACAACAAACACTCCACACTCAACATTCTCACAACAAACACTCCACACTCAACATTCTAACAGTAAAGTAACATTAAACATCTGATATGAAATGCAGCAACTTAGTTGCAGAGTATTATACAAAGGTTATCTTTGGCTTTAAAGGGCTGCAGGTATATCTCCAGAACACCTGTCCTAGAATACCTGTCCTGAACACCTGTCCTAGAAATGAATTTTCACTAAGAAATTGTCATCGCTAAACCATTATTACTAAAGTCTGATTATGTTTTATAAGGCAGTTATTTGTGAGGTAAAACCTGTACGTTTTATATATATATATATATATATATATATATATATATATATATATATATATATATATATATATATGTCGTGCCGAATTGGTAAAACTTGTGATTTTGGCTTAAATAGCAACACTCTTCTTGCCGAATAAGGCAAGCGAAAATTTGTGTCTGCAATAATTTCGCAAAAGTCATTCTGAACCTAACGAAAAAATATATATTTCATTTTATTTGTTTATTATTAAATTGTAAACTTATCTAAAATATATTTAGTTGGATTAGGTTAAATTAAATTCTGCTTGTTATAATAAGGTTAGGTAAGTTTTCTAAGGATCTTTTGGTACAAAATTATTAATTTTTACATTAACATAAATAAAAAATATATATCTTTAAACGTACAAGAGGAAATTTTAGAAATGACTTAATGTTACACGAGTTCTTGCTAATTGACCAGGTTTACCTATTCAGCACGACGTATATACATTCAAACTGCATTTGTTTTCTATATTTCCGTCAAAGAACTGTTAGGTTTCAAAATATATATGATTATGTTCATTTGCTGAACGACTGTATCCGTACAAAGGTGCTTAACCCGCGCGGGTGTTTTAGCACCGCGGTCGAAAGTTTCGATGATTTTGATTGAACTTTACGATATGAACACATGATACCCTCACCACGAGTCAGTGTGTCACCCTTACACTAAGACGCAGCAGCAACAAGGAAGGTCGTCATGGCCACCTTTACTGGACTCCTCCTCCAGGTACGCTGCTGCCTTCTTCCGCTTCCTGCGCATGTCGTCACTATCGTTGTCGCCGAATCTGAAACGGTAGCGGTCGCTATCTTGGCTGCTGCTGCGGCTGCTGCTGTCTCCCCTGGATTTTCTGCTTCTCTTCGGACTCCAGTCGCTGCTGTCTTTCTTCTTGTGATAGGAGATCTCGAAGCCTCCGTCTCCTCCTCCCAGGCTCCTTTTACTGCTCCCGCTGCTGTTACTCTTGCTTCTCCTGATGCCGGCGAAGACCCCTCGTTCACTGCTGGGGCTGTTTAGGTGGTCTTGGTCATTGTAGGTGAATCCAAATCCTCCATCTTTTTCTCTACCACCATCCTCCTCCTCTTCATCCTTGTCCCACGATCCACCCTCCTGGAAGCAACTGTTGTAGTCGTCACGGCGGCTGTCGGAACTCCTGGAGCCGTCACCGTCGTCACCGTAACCATAGTTACGTCTGTTGCTGCTGCTGCTGCTACTGCTGCTGCGCTTGTCACTGCTGCAGCCTCGACCGTAGTTCCGCTCGTCCTCACTGTCGCTCATCTGAGAATAAGAACACAAAGATAAACACCGCAGTTATCACCTGAGTATCTTGTTATCTCCCTGGGGGAAGAGATTTGTCATCTCACAGGGGTCTCACTACGCCTGGGGGACGGGAGACGATTATCTTCGATTCCAGGAAAGTGGAGGGTCACCCCAATTCTTCACAACAAGAACTCTTCTCACTAGGTTCATGTGTGTTATACATATTTAGAATGTTAACATTAATGTGAAAGTTAACAAAAGACTACAGTGGCTGGAACAATTTACGAGGCACTCTTACATTAACAGTGAAAAATCAACGACGTCTCGCTGCGTCCTGGACCATCAACGGGACAAATACGGACCAAACTCCCGTCCGAAAATCATTTTCATTTTGTGGATTAGTTATAGAATTTAGAAAATTAGTTTTATTAAACACACAACATAAAAAAAATTGCAAAAAATCGAGATATTTCTTTTCAAGTTAAATGTAATTTTGGTCAAAAATTTCCAATTAAAAATAGCAGATTCGAAAAAAAAAGTTTGTGGGTAGAATGAAGACATCTGGGAGACAGAATATTTACTTGAACTAAATGCCATCATTTCCTCCGGAAAATCGACAAAAAAATAGCTACTTGGAGCCCAATTTCAAGCTAATTCCGGTCTTGAAAGAAAAAAAATCATCTCTGAGTGGCATGTCTTCCTTTCAATTGATACCAAAACAAAATCAGCCAATAAAACTCTAAAAACAGTCAGTGGCGTAAGCTAACCAATAGCTTAAGTTAATCAGTAGCTACAGTTAGTAGCTACAGTTAGTAGGCTACGGTTAATAGCTTCATTTAGTAGCTATAGGTACTAGCTACAGTTAATAGCTTCATTTAGTAGTTATAGTTAGTAGCTACAGTTAATAGCTTCAATTAGTAACTTCAGTTATTCAATAGCCTAACAGACAACAGCTTCAGTCAGTTCGTGATGTATCACCATTTAAAGCACGTGCTAGTCACAAGCCAGCACACTTGGAAAATTTACGAGACACTGATGAAAAATATCGCGCTGTCACACTCCCGAAATAGAGAAACGCAAAGGGAATATCCAGAAATATTCTGGCGGTATATATATCATAATTGAAGCAGCGGAGACAGGAATTAGAGAATAAATATAGAGACAGAGGCGATACTGTAGACTTGCAAGGAATATATCTGAAATTATTATTATTATTAATTATTATTATTATTATTGGAGAGGTGCAAACACGGGGCTCGACTGGCAGCGTACTCATCTCATACACTTCCATTTAATTCAATGAACTATGATCCAAGAAGAGTGTGTAATTATTACGAGACCATCACGTCTGGTATGAGTGACTCTCACACACCACTGCGTCCCTCTCAAATTTGTTTACATTCGTAAGAAGAGGAGGAGGAGGAGGAGGAGGAGGAGGAGGAAGGAGATAAGCGTTTAACAAACTCTAATAATAATAATAATGTTAAAAGTTATTTTTAATTTAGTTCAGTGGTATAAAATGAAATCTTTCTCAGAGTCACTAAGATTCAGAGAGACACTCAGTGATAGAGACACAGTGATAGCGACACTCACAGAGGCATTGGCTGTGGAAAGGTGACACTCCTAAAAGAACAAAAGGCACAATACCTGGAACAATATACTAATAACCCGCACATAACAGAGAGGAGCTTACGACGACGTTTCGGTCCGACTTGGACCATTTCGTCAAACTAACTAGTTCGTACCTCTCTTCCCGCTACAGATAACCATGGTGTCTACTCTGTTCCATGCTTCTCTCGTCCTCTCCAATACTTTGGAGAGACTGGTCGCGCTCTTTCTGTCACACTGAAAGGACACGCAGTGTTAAGTGTTAAGAATGCAGACACCAATAATGCTCTTTCCTGTCATGTTAGAGATCACAGTCATCTGCTAAAACTGTTTATCCTACTTCTAGCTTTCACAGTCGCCGCCTTGTACATAACTTTCGCCCTTATACACAACTTTCCTTGTATGAATCTTAGTTCTGTCTTTGTCTCTGTAGACGCCTTCCTTTCTCACTACATTGTCACATGCTCCAAACTTCAGAACACCCGTGATTTAACCTGATCCTTTCTTCTTTCCCATTTTTTCCTTCTTTCTTTCTGTTTTCCCTTTCTTCAGCCTACTGTGTACTATTTGGTATTACCCGTTGCGGACTCTTAGCTTTCCTGAAGTGCTCCTCTTTCCTGTCCTTAGACTGATCCCACTTCTACTTAGTCTTCTCTCCCCCATACCTCTAGTATTTCTACTACCTGTACTTTTGCCTCCTTTCACTCCTCCTTTCCATTTTCTCTCTTTTGCCAGTAAACTACTCTCCCTACTCCCTACTTCCATTATTTCTTCTATTACTCACACTACCTACTACTTCCTCTTCTTTCTCTCTTGTTCTTGGCTTCCTCTCTCTTCTGTTAGTGTGACTTTTGTAAATGGTCCAAGTCGGGCCGAAACATCGTCGTCGTACGCTCCTCTATCCTTCGTGCGGGTTATGTGTTTACTCCCATAAGCACTCACAGGGAGAGTGACCCTCACAGAGGCACTTGTGATACAGTGGCGCTATCAGAAGCACTTATATTGACAGCAGGACTCATAGTGATACAGTGACACAGAAACACTCAGTTATCAAGACACTCACAGTCATAGTGACACTCACAGTGATCATGACACTCACAGTCATAGTGACACTCACAGTGATCATGACACTCACAGCCATAGTGACACACACAGGAAAAAAAATGACAGTAAGGCAAGTTTATTTTTCCTCAGAAATAAAAAAAACCAGGATCCCCAGTGTTAATTATAGCAACAGTCAAGAATAAACTGGAGACTGTGTTCCATTAGCCTGACTGTCAAAGACGGTGTCAAGAACATTTATTAAAGGTTTACAATCCCTCAAGAGAGGTTTCTTGACGGAAGTGAGGGACTTTTAATTCCACGAATTGGATCTGATCGTCCTTGGACCAAGCCTAATTGCCTCCAATTCACCAAGGCCAATAATAATAATAATAATAATTATTATTAAAGGAAAGGGCTAAATTGGTACGAACCAGGAAATGCAACTCAGGAAAGAAAACAAGGCCAGATATAGCAAGAGACGTTCTCATTGTATGTAATATTTATATCTCGCGGCCACGCACTCCTCTTGGATGAGAGGATCAAGCCGGCAGCTAGAAATAGCCTCTTACGGGGTACTATACAAGTACATTGTCATTATGACACTCGATTAAGAATCTTTCCAAGCCTTTGGGGACCAACATTTGTCGTTCCCAATAATAACAATAATAATAATGATAATCTTTATTTCTACAAGTACAAGTACATGTACAACGTATACCTGACTAGCTGACATCAGTGACGTACTATATATGTTATACATTGTGTATGATGTATAGGTAGCAGTGGGACGTATACATTGTATACGAGGATGTTAAAGTCTTTTTTCTTTATGTGCGGAAACTTAGAGGATTTTTTTATCACATTACAAATGGTATTCAATACCGTTAAGTTGACAAGTGTGATACACATGCAACACTCAAGCGTGTGTATCTTGGTGATGAATTAGACACATGTGCAACATCTGGGTATCTTTATTGTAGACGTTTCGCCATCCAGTGTCTTCAAAACTACGGTGCTCTTCAATAATTCTAGTACTGAGGGACTGATCACCCCGTCATTTGTATATAGTTCTGTCTTTCCATTGTGTCCTTGAATTTGTATTAATAAAGTCACTGGATGGCGGAACGTCTACAAGATACCCAGATGATACACATGTGTCTAATTTTTCGGTAAAATGAATGGAAGTCTTATCGAGTCTGTCATAATACGCAACTAAAATCCCAAATCACGAAAAATTTCCCCACTTCGTGACGGTACCACCACATCTCGACCGGACCTCAAAGTTATCGATTTGAGTCTAACTTTATGGGCTGTCTAAGTCTCGCAAAGTTATGATGTAAATGGTTTTGAAAACCGATAAGTTGAAAAATGACTTGTACAACATTTGGGGATTAATGGAAATATAAACACACATGCAGTATAATGTGATCCTTTATTGACAACGTTTCGCCCATACAGTGGGCTTTTTCAACTCACAAACAGGTCTACCTGGGGTGGAAGGTACGCGAGTATTTATAGTCAGGTTCAGAATGCTGAGGTCAGGTGGAGAATGCTGCATCTGATGATGTACCTCAGCATTCTGAACCTGACTATAAATACTCGCGTACCTTCCACCCCAGGTAGATCTGTTTGTGACTTGAAAAAGCCCACTGTATGGGCGAAACGTTGTCAACAAAGGATCACATTATACTGCATATGTGTTTATATTTACATTGTGTCGGTATTTTATACCATTTACTTCCATTGGGAATTATTACTGAGGGAACGTTTCGCCAGCCAGTGACTTCATTAGTCAAATACGTACAGAGAAAAACAGTGGAAGCTTACGTATATTTTACACTCGGTTATTAACAAAAAATAACAGATTGATAAGATACGCAGCAACCTTCATTGCATAAATTATCTCAAGTTGTTTCTAACCTAAGTTAGAAAATAACTGCTAGACGGAGTTTCTAGCGGGTCCTCATTTTCCTCTCTGTGAAACAGTTATTTAATCTTAGGATAAACTTACTTAATTCCAATGGCTGTCTGAAACTTACTTAATTCCAATGGCTGTCTGAAACTTACTTAATTCCAATGGCTGTCTGAAACTTACTTAATTCCAATGGTTGTCTGAAACTTACTTAATTCCAATGGCTGTCTGAAACTTACTTAATTTCAATGGCTGTCTGAAACTTACTTAATTCCAATGGCTGTCTGAAACTTCCTTAATTCCAATGGTTGTCTGAAACTTACTTAATTCCAATGGCTGTCTGAAACTTCCTTAATTCCAATGGTTGTCTGAAACTTCCTTAATTCCAATGGTTGTCTGAAACTTACTTAATTCCAATGGCTGTCTGAAACTTACTTAATTCCAATGGCTGTCTGAAACTTACTTAATTCCAATGGTTGTCTGAAACTTACTTAATTCCAATGGCTGTCTGAAACTTACTTAATTCCAATGGCTGTCTGAAACTTCCTTAATTCCAATGGCTGTCTGAAACTTAATTCCAATGGCTGTCTGAAACTTACTTAATTCCAATGGCTGTCTGAAACTTACTTAATTCCAATGGCTGTCTGAAACTTCCTTAATTCCAATGGCTGTCTGAAACTTCCTTAATTCCAATGGTTGTCTGAAACTTACTTAATTCCAATGGCTGTCTGAAACTTACTTAATTCCAATGGCTGTCTGAAACTTACTTAATTCCAATGGCTGTCTGAAACTTACTTAATTCCAATGGCTGTCTGAAACTTACTTAATTCCAATGGTTGTCTGAAACTTACTTAATTTCAATGGCTGTCTGAAACTTAATTCCAATGGCTGTCTGAAACTTACTTAATTCCAATGGCTGTCTGAAACTTAATTCCAATGGCTGTCTGAAACTTAATTCCAATGGCTGTCTGAAACTTAATTCCAATGGCTGTCTGAAACTTACTTAATTCCAATGGCTGTCTGAAACTTACTTAATTCCAATGGCTGTCTGAAACTTACTTAATTCCAATGGCTGTCTGAAACTTACTTAATTCCAATGGCTGTCTGAAACTTACTTTATTTCAATGGCTGTCTGAAACTTACTTAATTCCAATGGCTGTCTGAAACTTACTTAATTCCAATGGCTGTCTGAAACTTACTTAATTCCAATGGCTGTCTGAAACTTACTTAATTCCAATGGCTGTCTGAAACTTAATTCCAATGGCTGTCTGAAACTTACTTAATTCCAATGGCTGTCTGAAACTTACTTAATTCCAATGGTTGTCTGAAACTTACTTAATTCCAATGGCTGTCTGAAACTTAATTCCAATGGCTGTCTGAAACTTACTTAATTCCAATGGCTGTCTGAAACTTACTTAATTCCAATGGTTGTCTGAAACTTAATTCCAATGGCTGTCTGAAACTTACTTAATTCCAATGGCTGTCTGAAACTTACTTAATTCCAATGGTTGTCTGAAACTTACTTAATTCCAATGGCTGTCTGAAACTTAATTCCAATGGCTGTCTGAAACTTACTTAATTCCAATGGCTGTCTGAAACTTACTTAATTCCAATGGTTGTCTGAAACTTACTTAATTCCAATGGCTGTCTGAAACTTCCTTAATTCCAATGGCTGTCTGAAACTTCCTTAATTCCAATGGCTGTCTGAACCTTACTTTATTTCAATGGCTGTCTGAAACTTACTTAATTCCAATGGCTGTCTGAAACTTACTTAATTCCAATGGCTGTCTGAAACTTACTTAATTCCAATGGCTGTCTGAAACTTACTTAATTCCAATGGCTGTCTGAAACTTACTTAATTCCAATGGCTGTCTGAAACTTAATTCCAATGGCTGTCTGAAACTTCCTTAATTCCAATGGCTGTCTGAAACTTACTTTATTTCAATGGCTGTCTGAAACTTAATTCCAATGGCTGTCTGAAACTTACTTAATTCCAATGGCTGTCTGAAACTTACTTAATTCCAATGGCTGTCTGAAACTTACTTAATTCCAATGGCTGTCTGAAACTTACTTTATTTCAATGGCTGTCTGAAACTTACTTTATTTCAATGGCTGTCTGAAACTTACTTAATTCCAATGGCTGTCTGAAACTTACTTTATTTCAATGGCTGTCTGAAAACTGACATTGGAAAGTATTTAAACATAATCAGTGAAAGAACAGTTAATGAATATATAAGAAAAACGATGCATTAAAGTGCTAGGAAGTTGGCAATACATATTTACTTTGGGAACGTATAAAGGGATGTAAATATCAGAGAATTTTAAGTATAACATGTCAGTAATAGACGGACAATAAATATATGCAATGCTTCATTATTATTATAATCAAAAAGAAGCGCTAAGCCACAAGGACTATACAGCGCTGCAGGGCAGGAAGGAAGCGAGGGCATCAGGTGGCAAAAGGGAGATGAATGAGTAATAGGTTACGGATAACAGCGGGGCAGTGGATGGTGAAAGGGTAAAGGGCAGCAAGAGACTGAACTAGAAAGGGCTGAGGGGAGTGCGAAAAGTATCATCAGAGTTTGTGGAGTAAATCAGTCGTTGTCAAGAAGTCAATGAGAGAGTCAGGATTAAAGGAGGGTCCATCAGCAAGAAGGGAAGGTAAAGAGAGAGTAGTAGAACAAAGACGACGTTGGAGGTAAATTCTGCGTGCTCGTTGATAGAGAGGGCAGTCTAACAGAATGTGGCTAATCGATACTGGAACTTGACACTGCTCACATAGAGGAGCAGGGTGCCTCTCCATGAGATACCCATGAGTAAGACGAGTGTGGCCAATGCGAAGGCGGGAGAGAGTGGTCTCCCAACCTCGGCACTGATGACAAGAAGACGGCCAGTAACCTATGCTCGGTTTAATAGAATGAAGTTTGTTACCGAGCAGAGTTGACCAACGTTGTTGCCAACGGGTGCGAAGGTGGGTAGCTATTGTAGCAAAATAGTCAAGAAATGGGACACCTCGATAGGAAATTGGTAGGTCATGTACTGCTGACCGCGCAGCAGTGTCTGCCTGTTCATTGCCCTGTATGTCGACATGACCAGGGACCCAACAAAAAACAATATCTTTATGTTTGGTAGAGATACGGCGTAGCCAAAGTTGGATACGGAGAACTAGGGGATGAGATGTATCAAATTTTCGTATAGCCTGTAGAGCACTAAGGGAGTCTGAGACTACTACAAATGATGACATAGGCATAGATGCGATACGAATAAGTGCTGCAAGAATGGCATACAGTTCAGCAGTAAAAATGCTAGCTGAAGATAGTAAATGTCCTCGTACGACGCTGTCCGGAAACACTGCTGCGAATCCGACGCCGTCTGAAGACTTAGAGCCATCTGTGTACACAGCGGTGGCATGAGAATGGGAGTGGAAGTGATCAAGAAAAAGAGAGCGGGAAGCCACCGTAGGCAGTTGAGCTTTCGAGCAAGGGAGTGAGAAAGAACAGACCCGAACAGCTGGAACTTCCCAGGGGGGTAGGGAAAAGTGAGATGCTACATGAACATATAAAGGTGGTAACTGAAGGGAAGACAAGAGTGAATGTAGGCGAAGAGAAAAGGGACGGAGCAAACAGGGGCGGCGAACGAATAAAGAATGTCTACTAATATCGGTGACGATTCTATAAATGGAAGGATTGTGTAGATCGTGAGAGCGTACATAGTAGCGAAGGCAATGGGCATCACGGCGATCAGACAAGGATGGAACATTTGCTTCTGTGTAGAGGCTCTCAACAGGGGAAGAGCGAAAAGCACCAAGGCACAAACGTAAGCCTTGGTGATGGATAGAGTTAAGGCTAGAGAGAGTAGCAGGAGAGGCCGCGGAATAAATCTGGTCACCATAATCGAGTTTCGATAAAACGAGGGCTGAATGTAGGCGAAGCAGAGTTCGACGATCAGCTCCCCAGGAAAGATGAGCAAGGGTTTTAAGAAGGTTTAGCCGGCTGTGACAAATTGCCTTCAGAGAGGTTATGTGAGGTTTCCAGGATAACCGACGGTCAAAGAGAAGGCCTAGAAACCTGACTGTATCACGTTCGGGGATACGGGAGCCATAGAGGTACAAAGGATGATCGGAGATAACAGAGCGTCTAGTGAAAGTAATTTGGTGAGTTTTGGTACTTGAAAATTTAAACCCATGCGTGGTGGCCCAAGTGGAAACACGGTCGACCGCATGCTGGAGAGAAACTGCAATAAGATGACAGTCAGCGCCTGCACAAGCAATAGCGAAGTCATCAACATAGAGTGATGACCAAACATTGGGTGGAAGAACAGAGGCCAAATCATTTATAGCAATGAGAAAAAGTGTTGTGCTTAGAACACATCCCTGAGGGACACCTTCAGCTTGGACGAAGTCTGGGGAAAGAACATTATTGACTCGAACACGGAAATGTCTGTCAGTTAAAAAGTTCTTAAGGAAGGATGGTAGATTGCCTCGGAGGCCTAAGGAATGGGCCTGGGCCAAAATATTATACCTCCAAGTTGTGTCATATGCCTTCTCAAGGTCAAAAAATATGGCAATAACTGAGTGATTATTCGCAAAGGCATTACGAACATACGTATCCAAGCGAAGTAAGGGGTCTATGGTAGAACGACCCTTACGAAAGCCATATTGACTAGCGGAGAGACTGTTGTGTGTCTCTAAATACCACATTAAACGTCGATTTACGAGACGTTCCATCACTTTGCAAACTGCACTAGTAAGAGCGATGGGGCGATAGTGGGAGGCATCATGTCCAGTAGTACCCGGTTTGCGGAAAGGAAGAACAATGGCAGATTTCCACAGCTGGGGAAGAACTCCTTGTGCCCAAATAAGATTGAAGAGGTGTAAGAGGACTACAAGGGCTGACCGATGTAAATGTTGTAACATACGAATATGAATGTCGTCAGGCCCAGCTGCCGATGATCGGCAAGCTGAGAGCGTTGCCTCCAGTTCTTGAAGTGTAAAAGGCACATTATACTGTTCTTCTCTGAGAGAAGAAAAGTCCAAGGGCACTAACTCTCTGGCAGACTTTGAGGAAAGAAACGAGGGGCATAGATGGAGCCCTCGGGAAATACGGACCAGATGTGTGCCAAGTTCAATGGCAACGTCGAGAGGGTTTGCTACATCAACACCAGCGACCCGTAGAACAGGAGCTGGGTCAGGAGAGTATTTACCACTCAATTTCCTCACTTTTTTCCAGACTGCACTCATAGAAGAAGCAGAGGTGATGGTGGAAACATAGTCTCGCCAACAAGTGCGTTTAGCTTCACGGATGACACGGCGAGCGATCGCACGCTTCTGCTTAAAATCAAGAAGTCTCTCAGCGGTTCTATTGTACCGGTACCTGCCCCATGCAGCACGCTTCAAACGTACTGCACGAGCACAAGCGGGAGACCACCAAGGCACGCACTTCTGAGAATGCCTGCCTGAGGTTTGGGGTATAGAATGAGAAGCTGCGGTATAAACTGACGTCGAGAAGATGTGTAGGAGCTCATCAATGGAGGATGAAGAAGGAACCTCACTAAAAGCAGTGAGGTGTGAGTAAAGATCCCAATTTGCCCGATCAAATTGCCAGCGAGGGCTACGGAAAGGTGGTGAATAGGAAGGAGAAGTAAGAATGATCGGAAAATGATCGCTGTCATGTAAGTCTGGTAGAACAGACCAGGTGAAGTCTAGTGCAGTGGAGGAAGAGCAGACTGATAGATCGATGCAAGAGAGAGTATGAGTACGAGGATCAAAATGGGTGGGAGTACCTGTATTTAAAACATGGAGGGGGTGAGAGGCGAGAAAAGCCTCCAACTGAATGCCACGTGAGTCACAATGAGACCCCCCCCAGAGGAAATGGTGGGCATTAAAATCACCAAGTAACAGAAGTGGTGGTGGTAAGGATGAAATGCAATGCTTCAGTACACTGACTAATTACCTACTAGGTCAAAAATCACTCTCCTAAAACCCAGCTAAAGTTGACCTAACCTTTCTTATACATTTCTTTTCCTCTCATGACCTTTTTTCCTCAGCTCTGTCCTACCTGTGACCACCTCATTCTTGCCTTTTATGACCAACATAAATAATCCACATAAGTGGATAAAATCATCACATATTTTGGAGAATTGTACTATTATTTATCTCCAAAATTACAATAATTTTCGAAGCAGCTATATATATATATATATATATATATATATATATATATATATATATATATATATATATATATATATATATATATATATATATATAATATATATATATATATGTAACATTTTCCCAGAGAAGTGGACACTGGATACAACGAGTGATTACGGAGCGTCGAAAACAATACCCTTAGGTAGCCCTGAGGGAGCAACCTGACTCCCTCTCCCTTACAGGTGACCTCACCCTTAACACTAATTATACAGTAACCCTCTGATCAGCGTCAAGCATGGGTGAGCCAGCAGCCGCTTTTGCTGCTGTGACCCGCCATATGTCCCTTGGTCTCCCCACCTTCTCGTGAGGGTCCAAGTCGGACCGAAACTAGTAATAAGCTCCTCTCCCCTATGTACGGATTATATGTGTATACTTCCCGTGTTCTAAACACCTCACCTCGAGACCCTACAATAGCTCACTAGTCTGAGAATACATTATTCATTCTCTTAATATTTTTTTTCATGACACTATCTTGCACAGACAACAGAGGTATGAATGCCTAACGAAGAAGAGTGGATGAAACGTTATTATTTTATTTTTAAGCAATGCAATTTACGAAAAGAGAGCTATTTTTATTATGCCCCTCAACCCACTGCTTATAAACAACAGCAGAGGACATCCAGCTGAAACGAGAACCCAATTTAATAAATGATAAACATTCAAGGATGAGATGAATTCGATTCTCTGATATAAAAAATAACCCAGTAACTATATGTCGTTCTGATGAGAGAAAAACGTTTCACATTTGAGAGAAATGTCTAACGTTTCAGACGAATATATCCCACGTTTGATACAGGAACATCCCACTTCTGAAATAAGACCAGAGTATATCTAAGACAGACCTTCACTGTTGTTTACACGAGAATATCCCCCGTTGATTGATACAGGATACGGTTTTTCAAAACTACACAGTTATGACTTACTGTAGCGAGATAAAAGAGATTGTATTGTAGGTTGGCCCGTCTTGTCTCGGCGCTGGTCTTCTCTAGATGGTGACCCGGCGAGATATACGAGAGGAAAAACAGGCAAACAATGGGCCTAAGAAGATAACACTCTCAACACTCATTTATTAAGACGTTTTACCCATTCCACAAACAAGGAATTTCCTCTTGTTCTTAAGCTAACACAGGAATAAGAACAGTACAGCATCTCAGAATAGCTTATCATTTAGGCTTATCCCTGATAAAGAAAACCCTTAGCTTCACAGTAAAGATATTTTCCAACACGTAAAGATAGTTTCTCCCTCGTAAAGCGACTGCCATTTCAGGAGGATTAAATCTGGAGCTCGCTTTTATTTTAATATTAATTCTAATCCTCTTAGCATTAAAAGGTTATTTATTAAGGAATTATTTCCAGCCCTGAAAAAATATCCTCGACGTAATAATAATAATAATAATAATAATAATAATAATAATAATAATAATAATAATAATAATAATAAATAATGCTATTACTAATAATAATTCAGATATTATAGAGGATTATAAGAGTGGTTACCTGAGTATACAGACGCTGAGCTCCAGCTCTGGGCCTTTTTTTGCATTAATATTTTATTCATGAAGGAGCGCTATACCA
>NC_091352.1:11541132-11593632 GCF_038502225.1 Cherax quadricarinatus | reverse complement strand
AATCCCGCACCTCCTCCTAACTTCCAAACTACGAATTCTCTGCATTATATTCACACCACACATTGCCCTCAGACATGACATCTCCACTGCCTCCAGCCTTCTCCTCGCTGCAACATTCATCACCCACGCTTCACACCCATATAAGAGCGTTGGTAAAACTATACTCTCATACATTCCCCTCTTTGCCTCCAAGGACAAAGTTCTTTGTCTCCACAGACTCCTAAGTGCACCACTCACTCTTTTTCCCTCATCAATTCTATGATTCACCTCATCTTTCATAGACCCATCCGCTGACACGTCCACTCCCAAATATCTGAATACGTTCACCTCCTCCATACTCTCTCCCTCCAATCTGATATTCAATCTTTCATCACCTAATCCCTTTGTTATCCTCATAACCTTACTCTTTCCTGTATTCACCTTTAATTTTCTTCTTTTGCACACCCTACCAAATTCATCCACCAATCTCTGCAACTTCTCTTCAGAATCTCCCAAGAGCACAGTGTCATCAGCAAAGAGCAGCTGTGACAACTCCCACTTTGTGTGTGATTCTTTATCTTTTAACTCCACGCCTCTTGCCAAGACCCTCGCATTTACTTCTCTTACAACCCCATCTATAAATATATTAAACAACCACGGTGACATCACACATCCTTGTCTAAGGCCTACTTTTACTGGGAAAAAATTTCCCTCTTTCCTACATACTCTAACTTGAGCCTCACTATCCTCGTAAAAACTCTTCACTGCTTTCAGTAACCTACCTCCTACACCATACACTTGCAACATCTGCCACATTGCCCCCCTATCCACCCTGTCATACGCCTTTTCCAAATCCATAAATGCCACAAAGACCTCTTTAGCCTTATCTAAATACTGTTCACTTATATGTTTCACTGTATATATATATATATATATATATATATATATATATATCATATATATATATATAATATATATATATATATATATATATATATAAGCAGGATGGCAGGGGTGACCAGGGAGGCGTCTCGTTGCTACTCACTCTAACAGCAACATACCTAGTTATGGCTCCCACATTTTAACAAGAATATGAAACAGGGCAGCAATGAGCTCGTGATAAATACAATTTTCACTCACACACAAAATCCAATTTGGTCATCACACCCAATTTTCCCAACAACACAAATCCTCGACAATCTGGAATGTGATCAAGACCTGCAATTTTTTCCTGACAGAAAACGAAGTTTCCAGACTGGCTTTGAAAGGCGCCTTATTGGACAATCTTAGTTAATAGCCAATAATTTTTTCCGAGGGGTAAGTACAAGCTACGGACGAGGTTTATCGTGCCCCAATATTCTCCACACGCCAGAGAAAAATCACCTGATCTGCCCCTGGTTACCTGGGAAAGTTGGAGGTGAGTGAGGCTGCAGGAGGAGTGATACAGAGTACAGATACTTCTCTTTGCTATCATCAGACGCCATACTTCTCATCTGCTTTTTCCTGGTTTTACGAGTGATGGCAGAATTTGTGTGGTGTTGAGGGGGATGTCGAAGGCATGGAGAGGGTTAGGAGAGGTGAAAAGAAGACAGGAGAAAGTGAAGGGTGGCAGGTGGAAAGGAAAGAATAGGGGAAGAAGGAAGATGGAGTGGGAGAAGGAACATGTTGGTTGTAGAGCCATCTGGTGGTAGTGGCATATTTTTATATACATGCAAATAGGCACACACACACACACACACACACACACACACACACACACACACACACACACACACACAGAAGACAAAAGGGACACAACTGGAGGTTTAAAACTCAGATGCGTCAAAGTGATGTTAGGAAGTATTTCTTCAGCCTTAGAGATGTCAGGAAGTGGAACAATCTGGAGAGTGAAGTAGTGGAGACAGGATCCATACATAACTTTAAGAAGAGGCACGATAAGGCTCTTGGAGTAATGAGAGAGGCCTGAGAATTGTTATTCCATTTCGCCTGTAGAGCTTTTGATTATCTGACCGAGACCTTCTGGTGGCTTCCCGGTCCATCCCGTAAAAGTTGAATATCACATCGTAAACCGTGATAGCAAGTTATCTTACTCTCGCTTCTTCCCTACAACCCTAACCAATTTCCATTTTCCTTCCCTACCGTTAAACCCCTACCTACCAAAGCCGCAAAACCCCATTTTTTTTTTTGTTTAATGAAAAACACTTTGCTTTACATATTAAAAAAACAACAGCCTGCGATGCTGCAAAACAAAAGGAACAAAGTGAGTTTTAAAGCTATATCTTATCTGTTAATGCTCCTGGGGAGCACCGCCCCAACAACCCGGTCTCAGACCAAGCATCATATATTCGAAAAGAAAATATTACAACAATAAGAACAAGGAAATAAACCTAAGAGAGAGTTAAATGTAAAAAAGAAATAGAATGAATCTGCAAATTTTAATGCTCTTGAAATCAGTTCAGGAAGGTACAGGATAGAGGAAGAGCAACTGACTTTCATCACTCTAACAGAGACACCAGTCTTTCGGGAATTCCCAATTCAGTTATTTTTGGGGCAGCTTCAGCATAAGACCAGGAAGTAGGTAACCAGGAAAATTTAACAATAAGCAGAGATGGTCTGGAAAAATGAAATTTTATGCTTATCCTAATTTTTGTTTCAAAACAAAAATATCGACTAATTTTGTAGTTATCCATTTTTTGCTTAATAAAAAAGGACCGAAAAAATAATAGTCATGACAGTAACGTAAGAGCCAAGAGTTATTATAGAAGAAATACAAAATCCATAAATATAAAAAAGAAACCTAGACAAGGATATTATTATTATAATCAAAAAGAAGCGCTAAGCCACAAGGGCTATACAGCTAGACAAGGATATGATGACAGGAAATACTGAACGTCGTCTTACGAATAAACACGAACGTTCACTTTTGTTGAATGTGAATGTGGAACAATTTAATGGTACACGAGACATGGAACAAACTGGAGCACATTTCCAGGCTAATTAACATGGTATACAATCTCGATGCTTTTGTTAATACTCGTGACTATTCACAAGATTTTTTTTTTCAAATTGAAGAGTCAAAATTAATTGCAATTAGGATATTCTAATTAAAGCCGGTTTTTATGAATTATGAATGATGCAGTGGTACGGAGATTTTGGTCAGGGTAGCAAACTGGACACCAAAGAAGAGCAAAAGAAAACAATAATAACAATAATAATAATAAATTATAATGATTATATTATTAATATCAAATGATGAAAGGGTAGACTCGCAGTATAATCCCACGGAAAAAAAAAACATTTCTCATTGACGTGGTTTTTCCCAGAGAGAGAAAAAAAAAATCGCTCAAAAAACTTCTCTCGTTAGTCCAAGTGACAAAGTGTAACGATGGATTTCCAGCTTATCTAACCGTGACGATTTACTGGTCAGATCATATGAGAAACAAATGCAGTTTTATTCGGTAATATTTGTGTTTCACTCGGTGACTGGTCGGCGATTTCACGGTATCTGCCTTTTTGTGTTGCTCTGAGAAGAATTCACGCACAGTTGAAGGCGCGTGTTCGTGTGTAGTGAGCCAAGTGGCTGAGGACAGAGGTAATGGCATGTGTAGAGAATGCGGAGGTAAACCTGATGCTGGTGGACGCTATTAAACCTAATAAAACTAGACAGTAATGTTTATATAGGCTGCTCACGTCTGAATAATCCCAATACTAAGGCATCGATCCTTGTTACTATGATATGGTAAGTGTATGCACTTACCCTACCAAACACACGCACACTTACTGTGCATTACACATTGTTCTGAACACCCCATCGATTAGTAGGGGGAAGTGTGAACCTTTCTAGGTAGTTTTCGATTCCCCTGTCTTCACTATATCTTACAGAGAAAGTTCGTATAGATATCATGAGATATCAAATATACCCAACTTCAGTATTCCACAAGAGGTCACGCGTGTAAATATATGCATCTTAGAAGGAAAAATAATGGTGCTGCATTAACATTTCTGCCTGTTACTAGGATCTTAACAGCGCGAAACATCGTAATGAAAGTTTCTCTTAGCAAAATGTGTATTTTTTCTCTGTTGTCGGAAGTACACCATTTGGTTGCACAGAATTCGTAGAGGATGTCGATAACAGATGGATCCCTTTGTGTGGGTAGCCAAGGTGTTTATCCCAAGACACACTTGCTCCGCCCAAGACGCTTGTGTTTCCTCCCAAGATACTTCGGTCCCGTTCCAAGACACTCTTGTCCCGTCCTAAGATGCAGTCCTCCGCCTCAAAACGTACTCTTCTCGACCCATATTGGATCCTGAAAATACTAGAGGACAATAACTGTGCTCATATCCGCATGACATAAAAATTGTTCGACAACGCAGTGACAATTGCCAAAAGCTCTCAACAATCCCCGTAGAGCTCGGCGGGTGGAACTGCCTAAGAGATGGAAGAGCAGTGTGGGGCGTCCCTCTGTCCACAACACCCGATCTCACTCAGGCGAGACGACGACATGACCAACATGAGAGATAAACTCTCAACACACATGCTCAAGAACGGCAGTGTGTATGTTCAACACGGAGTCGCATCAATAACGTTGACTACGGTACCCAGAGTCATTTTCTAAAGTGAATAAGAGATGCGAGGTCGAAGTATGAAATGTATGTATTTTCGTCTTGTTTATAATAACGTTTATATTCACATGTAAGTATGAAAAGACATATATGAAACTGATGAGAAACATTTAACTGGAATTATTTCTAATAATTTGTGCCTTTTCAGGCCTTTCCCGGCATTATCTATACCTTTTATGTTATATTCCAATATATATGACCATCGAAGGTGACCGAGATTTAATGAACAATGGTATTCGTGATAAAATATACCTTCAGCTATAAAGAATATAAATAATAAATGCGAATGGACCTTAAATATCTTAAAAATCATTCGTACAACAAATTAAAAATAAAAAGCTCTTCATATGCGGAAATATTTCCCTACCACAAAAGTGGAGTATCTGTATATCTGATGCCCTTGTATACATGATCATGCCAGCTGAACAAAGAGAGAAGTACCCCCTGCTGGAACAACACCCCACGAGTACCGTGCTGGACACACTGTCTAGCGGGTGACCTCACAGCACGACATGAACGCCATCGAGCGATAAATTGTTCCAAGATGGGCTGGGCACACGTTGGGCTGGGCACAGCATATTCGGTGCGGTTACCGAAATTGGAACATCGACTAGGGCAAGCAACTCATCTACAGCGAGACCACCTGCAGAGTCTGGACTCCTCTTTGTGGATGTTAAGTGGAAGACAGCCCCTAGCCTCCCTCAATTTTTCTCGTGCAGTTTCTGGAGCTCTAGGAGGATCAAGGAAACTTAAAAAAGGATCTCGTCTCTGCGAGTCAGACATCACTCCAGACAACCTCCAGAATGTCTGGAGCGATGTCTGGCTCTTACACAGACGAGATGTTAAGTTTCCTTGATTCTCCTAGAGCGACAAGGTGAGCCAGTGAACCATTCTTGCGGTTATAACAATAAAAAAAAAAGCCCATGAATTATTTGTTTTGGAGTGCCCAAGTGTAGTGATTATTCAAAGGAGCAGTAATATTACAGAAAAAAAAATAATATTACAGTCCATTTCACGCTCTCTGAGCATCTACGTAGTTTTCAATCATTGTGTCTACTCACAAAAACAAATGGATAGGTGATTTCATCCCAGTATTGTAACATATTTTAAACGCTATATACAAAACAACCTCTGTGAAAAAACAGTGAATTTCCAAGTGCTTTCGTGACTTCACATTATCAAGGAAATGTGACAATTGTGAGAAATGCAAATAAACACTAATGCGCTTGGTAGTTCAATTTTTTTTTTCACGCTGGTTGTTCTGCATACTTGTAATATCACCGGTTTACTGTGATTTAATTTCAACACTATGTGCAGTGATTATTATGGGGAGCGCTGAACCTGTAGAGATTATACAGCCCCTGTGAGGGGGGATGGAAGATATTCAAGCTCAATTCAGGGAACTGGAGCACGGATCCAATTCCCTAGATCACGAGCCCCTCACAACGTTAAAGAACTTCCCTTGAGGGGTATATGCAGTGAAAATCACATTATTTCAGAGGAACTGGATCGAGAATTATATCAGTCGCGCCCAAGACGTAGTCTAGGGTTTCGGACACAAGTGGAGAAACATTGCTTATTTTCTTGAGTTTAATTATCTCTGAGGCAAACTGTTGATGCATTCTCAAAATTTAATGTATTTTGTCAGAAACTAATTGATGTGCCGTTCTGAAGATGAATTTTCTGACTCCTCTCTTGGTGTTGTATTTTCGGACAATGTGAGATCACTTTTTTTTTCTAGTGGGCTGCCTATTTCTGTCCAAGTTTATTATATCTCATATGGCTGAATTTTGCTTTCACTCAATTTTTTTTTTATTCGCCGGGTATTCTCCCGGCCCGGGTCTTTTCCAAGTAGTGGTGACCCGGCCTTGGCTCCCTATCTGGGGAGTGTCTCGAGATTTAAGTCTCCCATGGGAGGAGATACAAGTACCTCCTCATCTTCGGGACCAAGTGTCCCCAGGCCTAGCCACATTCCCCGCCCTCACGGGGCTCGTAGGGAGAAGCTAGGCCTCTGGTCTGCCATCTACCCCGCCTCAAAGGGGCTCGTGGGGATGGCTTTCACTCACTGAAACCATCAAGTCCATCACCGGTTATGCCAGCGACCTCCGATACCTTGATTCACTACAGAACCAGAGGCTCTGTGGTGGATGAGTGTGGTTGCAGCTTCTCTAAGCTACAGTGATGATAAGTACAACACACACTCTCGTACTGAGTTAAAGATGAGTTATCAGTTCTACCATTTATCTCCATTACATTTCCATTTGCCAAAATCCACAATGACAGCACTGGCAGAATTTCTTTTTTTTCCTCCTAGCCATCTTTTCTTCGTCAATTTACATTCTCCTCCTCTAAATTCTTTTCTTTCTAGTGCAGTGGAGCGAGCAGAGGGTCCAACACAGCGGGGCCGGGGTGTTGGTGGCAGTGTTTACTTTGGTCCACACTCGCCATGTCAGCCTCATACAGCTCCATAAAGACGCCGGGAAGAAAAATGAATGTTGGGTGGTTACAAAAACGCTTTACATCGGTATTTATAAGTGCAGCCTCAACCAACATTTTCCTCATTAGTATTCAGCTGCAACGCTAATCTTTATGAAGTTTAAATGTTATATATATACATTTTTTGGGGTTGGATGATGAGGTTTGTTTTGTTTTTATATTTTTCAGTGATATGTTGAATTTTTCTACCGGATCAATTGTAGGGCATTGTGTGTACCCTGGTAGGAACTTTGGAACAATGAACAGGGTTCTGAACCATCCATTTCGAACCCTACACATATGTTGTCATCTTTGTGATCAATATATCTGTTAGCTATTGCAAAACATTATTATTATTATTATAATCAAGGGGGAAGCGCTAAACCCGGAGGATTATCCAGCGCCTGGGGGGGAAGGATGTGGAAAGCATTCAGGCTTAATTCGGGGAACTGGAGCACAGATCCAATTCCCTAAATCAAGAGCCCCTCACCAACATCAAGGAACCTTCCTTGAGGGGTATTGCAAAACAAAAATACATTACGTGCATTCCAAACCTTTACTGACAAACATTTCGTTCTAATGAAATCTTGATCAAGTCAAGGCATCTGACAGGTGGTAGTTTACCTGGAGTTTACCTGGAGAGAGTTCCGGGGGTCAACGCCCCCGTGGCCCTGTCTGTGACCAGAACAGATAAATAATCCACCCTCTTCTTACGCCTTTTTTGTGGAAATAATTGATTTCTTTTACTACGGAGAGTATGAAAACAATTATGGCGAGCGCCAAATTCGTATGATTATACAGCGCCTGTGGGAGGGGAAGGGGGTATTGGAATCACCAGGAGCCCCTCACCAGTGTCAAGGAACCTCCCTTGACTGAGTGAGAACACATCGAAGCTTGCCCAACACTGCACTTGCAACCTTGTCCGATGTTTGGTTCGCATTTATGTTAATAATCTTTACCAAACTTTTCGGTATTCATCTTTTTCTGAATTTTAACGATTTTTGAATCAACAGCTACACAACTAAAAAAAAATACACGTGTCTAGTGAATAAATCGGGGAGCTCGTGACACATAGTTGAAGCACAAACACAGTGAAGAAAAATAAAAGAGGAAGAGAAGGAAAGAAGTGGAGAATCTATAATAAAGAAATCACAGAGTTCAAAAGGATACATACCGAATGTGACTAAAATCCTTTTTGGTACTGCAAAATAATCAAAAAGTAATCGAATGTCATTGTTACCTCCTCTGCAAACTCAATGTGTGGAGTTTTAAGATGGATTTCGATAACAACACCTGTCAAGAAGCAGGATATTTCACTCGTAGGAGGCCCCGAGCTGGTACTCCCGTAGTTGCTGCTGTCTTGTTTGTACATTACTAATCATACCACGGGTGGGAATAGAACCCGCGATCTGAGAGTCATAAAACTCCAAACCGACGCGTTAGCCACTGGGATAGCGCGTCGGTCTGGAATTTTATGACTGATCACGGGTTCTAACCCCTCCCGTGGTATAGTTTGTTTGCACTCGTGTCATTACGATTTCGCGAGTCATGTATATTACTACATACATAATATACAAACAAGACAGTTGCAACTACGAGAGTACCAACTCGCTGCCTCCTACGAGTGAAACACCCTCTGCACCGTCTTAGTATGCAGGTGTTAAGTGTTTCCAGAAACAGTCTTCTATATATGCACTCGTTCCATCTCGAGTTAAGACAAGTTTGATTCTATTTAAATATTGCATCCTTGCTTCTGCATATGCAAATATAAATTAGTTTCAATTGGATACAGACATGGTAAACAATGTGTGCAGACTTTATGGCTGTTGTTTAATTGATACAGTCTGAGTCCCGTCGTTAAGTCCAATAATGCAATTTTCTTTTTCCAGAATGGATTAAAAATTAAATTGTTTTCATTCGGGAAGCTTTTTTTTTATTATTGATCATTTTGATAATTATTACTGATACTTTGGCTATGCTAGGTTATGTAATCTAATATTTGTTTATGTGTGTGTGTGTGTGTGTGTGTGTGTGTGTGTGTGTGTGTGTGTGTGTGTGTGTGTACTCACCTAGTTGTACTCACCTAGTTGAGATTGCGGGGGTCGAGTCCGAGCTCCTGGCCCCGCCTCTTCACTGATCGCTACTAGGTCACTCTCCCTGAGCCGTGAGCTTTATCATACCTCTGCTTAAAGCTATGTATGGATCCTGCCTCCACTACATCGCTTCCCAAACTATTCCACTTACTGACTACTCTGTGGCTGAAGAAATATTTCCTAACATCCCTGTGATTCATCTGTGTCTTCAACTTCCAACTGTGTCCCCTTGTTACTGTGTCCAATCTCTGGAACATCCTGTCTTTGTCCACCTTGTCAATTCCTCTCAGTATTTTGTATGTCGTTATCATGTCCCCCCTATCTCTCCTGTCCTCCAGTGTCGCCAGGTTGATTTCCCTTAACCTCTCCTCGTAGGGCATACCTCTTAGCTCTGGGACTAGTCTTGTTGCAAACCTTTGCACTTTCTCTAGTTTCTTTACATGCTTGGCTAGGTGTGGGTTCCAAACTGGTGCCGCATACTCCAATATGGGCCTAACGTACACGGTGTACAGGGTGTGTGTGTGTGTGTGTGTGTGTGTGTGTGTGTGTGTGTGTGTGTGTGTGTGTGTGTCAAGTTAATTAATAAAGACCCAGTAAGGGACGAAACGTCGCCTGAGCGCAATACTTTTATTTAGCTTTTGTTTTAATCACGGGAAAAGCGCTAAACCCGTAGGGGGGGAGACAACGCCTGAGGAATGAGAGGCATTCAGGTTCAATCCGAGGAAAAAGGAGCTATATCCAGTTCTGTGGATCAAGAGCCTCTCCCCTCACCCTCGCATCGAAACAATGGATATTTACACACCTTCGGCTCACAAACTAGGAACCCGGGTTCGATCCCGGGAATAGTCCAAACGCGTTGGGCGATTCGCCTCATTCCTGTTCCAGTTACTTGGATCAACAGCCTACCAACACCGAGGCAAATTCGTGGGTATCAAGTAATTCCACTATTAAAAACAGTTCCTGATGAGCCGGGCTGTGGTGCACACCTCGGTCCGCACGCGGCTGACACCGACAACGCCAGATCAGGCAGGCTGGTCTGGGACCGGGATGAGGGGGCGGTGACCCCCCTGAAACCTCTCCAGACAAGTTATCTAAAGGTAATCGCGGGCGTGACACAAGATACCCGCCCGGCTTCACGCCCTCAGGCAGAAACCATAGAATTTGTTCAAGGTGTTGAACCCACCTGTGTTCCAACACTAATTACTGGAGTGGACGGGAAAATTTCATTGTTTTCCCCTTTACAGAACAATTTTAATTTTCAAAAAGATCTGAATGAATAATAATAATAATAATAATAATAATAATAATAATAATAATAATAATAGTAATTACTACTAATAATAATACAATAATACATTGAACTTTATTATAATTTATTTTAGCATTTTAGAAAAAAAAAAACATTGAAAAAATTGACGATTAAAAATGGAGGAAAAAAATGTAATAATCGCAAATCAATCGTCTCTCTCAACATTTTAAAATTTAAAGCCAATTATAAAGCTGACGAGGGAAAAATAAAATAAGCAGACATGCGAGACTAATTTGACGTTTTACTGTAACGACGTTTCGCTCTTCATGTTTAACAAAGCTCTTGGAGAGCGAACCGTTGCCACAATATTTTTTTTTTTAATTATAATAATAAGGGAGGGCTAAACCCGTAGGATTATACAGCTTGTGTGGAGGGGATGGAAGGTATTCAAGCTTAATTCAGGGAACTGGAGCACAGATCCAATTTCTTAGATCAAGATCCCCTTCACCAGGGTCAAGGAACCTCCCTTGAGGGGCTTGTCACAACCACCTAATTATCATTATAATCAAAACCAAGCACTAAACCCACCAGGGTCATACAGCGCTGCCAACCCACGTGAAAGTGTTACAATTACTCTTAATTTGATATAAGCACCGATTTTCGAGGCTCGGCCAGAGGTCTCGACCCCCAGCATGCACAACTGGGCGAGTACATTATTATTATTATTATAATCAAGGGGAAGCGCTAAACCCGGAGGATTATACGGCGCCTGGGGGGGGGATGTGGAAGGCATTCAGGCTTAATTCGAGGAACTGGAGCACAGATCCAATTGCCTAAATCAAGATCCCCTCACCAACATCAAGGAACCTTTCTTGAGGGGTAGGCGAGTATAACTCGGTCAATACTGATATGGTGGTCAAGAGACCCGTCGACGGGACGAAGCGATATAGGCTTGACACCAGCGTAGGATAGATATCTGCGTTCTTCCCTATCCTCCCTCAACCCACGACTATTACACCCACCCACAACACCATCCTTTTCTTGACATTAGACAACAAAACACGAGAGAAGATGGATCGATCTGCGGATGAAGAGGTGGACAGATAAATGGTTAGACAGACAATATGAGAAGATAGGTTATATTTTGATAACTTGCATGACGACACGCGACCAAACCATTTCGTTGAAGTCTATTCAGTCTTATTTTCCCTCTCCTCCAAATCATTACCTTTTTCTAGTAGGCTAAGGGAAAACTTCTCTCTCTTTCTTTCCTAGATTGTTTCCAGTTGTGTGTGTTTGTCTCTCATTCCCTTCCTCCTTTTCACCCCTCTTCCTCCCTTTCTATCCCAATTTCTATCCCTTTCCAGTTTTTTCCAACGTAAACACGGCGCCTACTTCACCCACACCTGAATCCTCGCAAGTGGACACCTGATACATGGGCTCTCACGTTGTTCTTATATTCTTATCCATTACCCTTATTGCCCAGCAAAGGATGGGCCACTAGCTGGCCAGTCTGTTGTTGATGCATCAGCTGTCGGAAACAAGCAGGTGGACTCGAAGAAAAAAGTGGATTCTTTGTTTAAAGTTTTTTGCTTTGTTACGTAAAGAGGGATAAGTGGTGAAGTAATCAGAAAAAAAAATATGCCCTTGAACTTAAAACAGTATATATGAAGGGTAATTTGAAAAATGAGAGAGAGAGAGAGAGAGAGAGAGAGAGAGAGAGAGAGAGAGAGAGAGAGAGAGAGAGAGAGAGAGAGAGAGAGAGAGAGAGAGGTATATTTATAGTTACTGGAGAGAATATTCACGGTATCTATGTTTACATTACTGTTTCTCGCAATTCTGTGTTTTGTCTCAGAATGTGTAGTACTAGCTATAGCTGCTGTCTGAGTACACACAACAATAATCACATTATCAATATACGAAACACGTGAAACGGTTTTAATTAACAGAAAATAGTGAAGCTCTCATGGTCTTCGCCAGGAAAGTAGAAACGTATAGCCAAATATCCTTACACCTGCTGCTGCTGCTGCTACCATTGTTCACCTAGCTGTCAACAGGTACCTAGGTGTTACTCTACTGTTGTGGGTCTTATTATAGGGACGAACCTATGAATTATAACGGGATTAATCTGCACTGCTATTTTTTTTGGATCTTCCCGGATTAATAATTCCCCCATCCGGATTTAATTATCCGAAAAGTCTTTTCCTATCTCTTATTATAGAGATGATGTTTTGTAAATATATAAAAGCTTGCTGAAGCTAGAAATCAAAGATTAAATTCTAAACCACAGGATCTTCAAAGAGAAATACGCCAGGTAAGAATGAGATCTTACATCTGAATAAGCTACAACAGTATGGTAATGTTACCTTGTAGTTTTATGCTGTGAACAGTACCAGTCCTTAGAGGTTTGAATAATGAATAATCATATCCCCCCTATTCACTCTCCTCCGCGGTGTAAAAAGAGCCAGAATTCTCGCCCATGACTTGAATTCTATTCAAGGATCACAAATGTATTCAGCTGGAAAAGGTAATTTTTTCCCCCTAGCTTTTTATAGCAGCTTCATAAAAAAGAGCTTCGCCGCTATAAAGGGGTTGGAACCCGGGGATAAAGGAGTCCATCCATAACACTGCTGTCAGGCCCACTGAACGACACGGGCACGGGGCACCGCTTCTCTGGCAGCCAATCATAGCTCATCCACTCCAGGTGCTCGATTCTTAATGGTCAACGCTCTGCGGATACGGGGACTCCCGAACCGCGGTATTAGCAGTGATCCAGACAACCAATAAGAACCAAGTATAGTGTTGCGGGTGGATGCTATTTGTGGGATTTAGTGCTAGCTGGGGGACACGTGGCCACAAAACGATATTTATCTTGACTGGTAATATGTGATACCTTTGTAGGCAACAACCTTTGCCCGTTCATAAATAAGCTACAACGGTGACGCGTGTCCTTGGAAGATGCCTTTTATGCCTTACGGAAGACTCACAATGGAGCCCTAATATCTTTTTGCTGTTGGGAATTCATTCCGAGTTCCAAACTACACTTTGCGATATTTTTAAATAATGGATACAAAATCCCATATTAAGTGACGATATATTAAGTATAATAAAATATCCTAGAATCCAATATTCCATTAGAAAATTGGGAGCCTCAAACACACTAGGACAAGATGCCACAGATATATAAAAAAAAGAGCTGCCTAAACGATACCTAAAACTTTTTCTCAGATTGACAGAACAATGGAAATAAAGGACCCCAGTGGAAATAAGTCGCCGATTTATTTTTGTTATCCCAGGTTCTCTACACATATGCTGCTATGTGATAATAATCTGTGTAACTGTATTTGTGTATACCTGAATAAACTTACTAACAGATTAGTTTAAAAGAGGTTCTACAACCACTCAAGACTGAAGAGAATTTTTTTTTTTAAGATAGGTCGAGAAATAGTTTCGGATATCTTAATTGTGTCAGGGATACCCAGGGGAAATGCTTAATCCGAAGGTGGTCTGTCATCGACCGCTGTTTGCATAAAATTACAGTAATCGCCTCTGTAGGATTTCATATATCCCGGTGGTTTCAGGAATGCCACAAGGACGCGCTTCTCTTGAACGAGGATCACCAGCGACCGCTCTCCTTCAGTATATATTCCAGCGACTCCTGAAGCTGGACCTTGAGAGGTTATGTTAGATTCGTCAGGAAACAAGACAAGCGTTTCCTGACTCGGGTCTTAGTCATATAATAACCCACCACTGCAGCTTTTGGTCATTTGACCAAGGCCTTCCATTGGCTGAGGGACTGATTACCTTATCCTTTGTATATACTTCTACATTCTTCAAATTATGTCCACGTAATGCATTGATAAAACCACTGGTTGGCGAAACATCTACAGAGATACCCAGATGTTCCACACATCTTTACATTCTTGTTGCTTAATGTACGTGCTAGTAGCAACACGCGGGAAGTCTTACCCAATCTCCACTTGTTATTCTTCCTCTATCTTCTGTTCTTTATCATCATTAAGCCCCTCATCTTTTGCCTCTCTACATGTTCCTCCTCTTTCTTTACCGCATCTTTTCCCATTTTCTCTCTCTCTCTCTCTCTCTCTCTCTTCCTCTAATCTTCCTTAAACGAGTGCCTTTGTCTCCGTTCTTCCATTTTTCTCAACCAGACGCGTGCGGTGAATTCTTAATTATGAGTATCCACCCGCACGTGTCTCACAGCTGTGTGTGTACTCACTAGTTGTGGTTGCAGGGGTCGAGTCATAGCTCCTGTGTGTGTGTGTGTGTGTGTGTGTGTGTGTGTGTGTGTGTGTGTGTGTGTGTGTGTGTGTGTTATGAAAGGTTGTCAACCTCATGTTCTTACACGCACACACACTGTACGTTCTGTAACAGTACTCCGAAGTGGCCTTAATTACACTACCAGCTACAAAAATACTATCAACAGTATCAGAAATTTTATGGAAATACAGACAAAACAGAAGAATGAAATCACTAATTCAGCATGAAAACCTTATATACAGCAAATTTTCGCTTCCTCGTGAAGGTATACAAGCAAATCCATTTCCTTAGATCTGAAATGCACTCGTAAAGTAACCACCTATTTAACATACTCGCTTCTGAATAAACTACACTGTTTACCATACGATTGAGAGTTTACTGCACTATTTAACACATGCCTATGAACTAACTGCGTTAACTGTTAACCATACGCTTGCAACACATCAACTTCATGAACCCAGTGCAGTGTAATTTAGACTCCAAAAGGTGATCTAGATAATTTCCTATTTATTTATTGGCCAGGTGAGTGTTTTGCGACGAGTACTTGCGATGGTATCATGTCCTAAATCATAATATTGAATTAACGCTATGACTCCCACCGTGAGTTACGATAATATAGCTTAAATATATACAACGTCTTATTTTTTTTTATACCTTGCTGTCCAACCCAAGTCAAACACGTGAAGCCGGTTACTGAAGTCTGGATATTTTTCTAAGTGATAATTTAGAAAATAATTCTTATTCAATGTGCATCACCTCTCTACTTAACAAGGATAAATTGCGTATAGTACAGAAGTACACATGCAAGAGTTCGAACCCCTTTCAAAAACCGCATCACGATCGTAAATTAACTGAGCAGATCACAGAATCTGGCGTACCCCAATTTCGTCCTATATTTTACCGTGGTTTATAGCAGCGCTAGATGAGCAATAAAGATAGTAATTGAATACCTAAATCATCCTCGCCAGACAGCTATTTTAAATATACCTGGGGGAAAATTTTTTAATTATACTCCTGCGAGTATCTTCCTAGCTTCGGGGTCTCATTACACCTCGCCTCGAGACTCTTATTATCCAGCAATTGCTTGTTAGAGCAGTGATCGATTCTGAGCTTGAAAGAGTACGCTCGTGCGAGCTGCCACCCTTCCTCTGGGAAGGTGATCTGGTGCGCCCCAGTGTAGCAGTGCCCTTCTCACCCTCACTGCAAGGGGAATCCCTCTCCAATGCAGGTGAAATCCTCCTCGATGCAGGTAAATCTCTACTTAATGCAAGTGAATCATTTAATGAAGGTAAATCCCTCCTTGATGCAAGTGAATCCTCATTGCAGGTAAATCCTCATTGCAGGTAAAATCCTCAATACAGGCAAATCCTCAGTGTTGGTAAATCCTTAATGCAGGTAAATCCCTCACTGATGCAAGTGAATCCTCTAATGTAGGCGAATCTTTCCTCAGTGCAGGATAATCTTCCTCGGTGAAAATGAATCCTCAATACATGTGAATCCCTCCTCAATGCAGGTGATTCCAACCTTTCCCCTACATACCTAACCTGAACCTCGCTCTCATGAAAGCTCTTCCCAGTTTCCAACATTTCGTTGTTTACTCCACATATCTGGAACACCAGCCACTGTCACATGTCTCTTATCAATCCAGTAAAGCGTCAAAACGACTTCTTCCCCCCCCCCCCAATCTTAATTATTTCACTAATACTTGAGTGCGAACGCTGGAGTCCCTCTCATTCTTAAATCCGACTTGCTACTCCACATTTTATTATTATTACAATCAAGGGGGAAGCGCTAAACCCGGAGGATTATACAGCGCCTGGGGGGGGGGGATGTGGAAGGCATTCAGGCTTAATTTGGGGAACTGGAGCACAGATCCAATTCCCTAAATCAAGAGCCCCTCACCAACATCAAGGAACCTTCCTTGAGGGGTGCTACTCCACAGATCAACTCTGTCCAATAACTTTCGCGAAATAATCTATTTCACTATTTGTGTTGGCATTTCGTACCATCTCACTCCGTCTTTCAATAATATGTCAACACAGTGTTTAGGAACTATTTTCTGTATTGCACTCTAATTGTTTTCCTTAAGTATAGGAGCCTTGTATGATTTTGTTCAATCTTAGGGTAACTTCCCTTAATTTATATACATGTCGTGCCGAATAGGTAAAACTTGCTATTTTGGCTTAAATAGCAACGCTATTTTTTGCCGAATGAGGCAAGCGAAAATTTGTGTATGTTGAATAAAACAGCATCACTGCACACATCACAGCGCTGGAGATGTCAGCATTACCCACACATGGCACTGATGTGAGCATCACTCCACACGGCATAGCGCAGATGTGGCGGTAGTGATGGTTGACGGTGGTGGTGGTGGTGGTGACTGGTAATGGTGAGCGATTGTAGAGATGCTTGGTGATGGTGGTAGTGGTGTTTTGTCAGGAAATACGCCAGGAAACAGCGTCATGTGTGTTTTAACGCGTATATACTTTTATCAAGTTTATTTAACTAGACAAGACGTGAAACAGAGTAATTACACCTAGGGAAGAGGGGAAGGGCATAGAGCTCTTTGGGAATGGGAAGCCATCGGTTTTGATCAGAGCAAGTGGAAGGACTGGAGTTCCTAAATCAAGATTATTATAATCAAGAGGGAAGCGCAAAACCCGTAGGATACAGCGCCTGTGGGGGGACGTGGAAGGTATTCAGGCTTAATTCAGGGAACTGGAGCACAGATCCAATTCTCTAGATCAAGAGCCCCTCGCCAGTGTCAAGGAACCTCCCTTGAGGGGGGGGGGCAGGGGATAGTGCGGGGGTAGAGGGCAGCAAGAGATTGAGGTAGAAAGGGTTGAAGGTATCATCAGAGTTTGTGAAGTCAGTCAGTTGTTGTCAAAAAGTCATTGAGAGTGTCCGGATGAAAGGTGGGTCCATCAGCGAGAAGGGAAGGTAAAGAGAGAGCAGCGGAGCGAAGACGACGTTGGAGGTAAATTCTGCGTGCTCGTTGATAAAGTGGGCAGTCTAACAGAATGTGGCTGGCTGATAATGGAACCTGACAATTCTCACAGAGAGGAGCAGGGAGCCTCTCCATGAAATATCCACGAGTAAGACGAGTATGGCCAATGCGAAGACAGGAGAGAGTAGTCTCCCAACCTCGACACTGGTGACAAGAAGACGGCCAGTAACCTATACTCGATTTAATAGATTGAAGTTTGTTACCGAGCAGAGTAGACCAACGTTGTTGCCAACGGGTGTGAAGGTGGGCAGCTATTGCAGCAAAATAATCCGTAAATGGAACACCTCTATATGAAGCTGGTAGGTCATGTACGGCTGACCGCTCACCAACATCAAGGAACCTTCCTTGAAGGGTCCTAGATCAAGAGCCCCTTGCCAACATCAAGGCACCTCTCATTTTCTTCAAGTAATGCCATTTTTTTAGTCAGTACTGTTTTAAAATCAGTTCTGCTTTTTTCAGTCAGTGCCATTCCCCCCCCGGGCCATTTTAAGTATCTTTTCTCGTTCAGTGCCATTTTTCAGAGTGGCATATTTCAGACTACTATTTTTCAGACACTGCCATCTCCGAGACACCACCACCTCCCAAGACACCACCATCTCCCAGACACCACCATCTCCCAGACACCACCATCTCCCAGACACCACCATCTCCCAGACACCACCATCTCCCAGACACCACCATCTCCCAGACACCACCATCTCCCAGACACCTCCATCTCCCATATAAAGTCGTGTGGAAAGATACCATCAGCGTTGCTTCCAAACCCACACGGGTCATACAACGCTGCTATTTTATTATAATCAAAACCAAGCGCTAAACCCGCTAGGAATTTTGTTAATAGATATGGAACAGTGGGATAAAAACATTATGAACACGAGCGGTTAATGAGGTGTGGGTTTCAAGCTTATCGGCCACATTAGGGTCATTAAGGGGGGTCCTAACCTTTTCACCACCAGACAAAAATATGGATATCAGTAAATTTTTAACGATTTATAATCTGAAAATTTATGTAAAAATTTTTTATTTAAGTTCCTGAACAAAGTTGTGAAAGGTACAAAATGTCGATATGAACAATGTAATACAGAAATTGTTGCATGGAACAATTTAAAATAACTTTTTGTTCTAGTTGATAAAGTTACTGGGTGAGCGAAACGTTGTTATTGTGGAGTTCCATTCTGCTATTGACTTTTATTACCTATCGAATCCTAACTTTGTACCATTCCTGTAACGTAAATGAAGGCGAATGGAACGAGCAAGTTGCCTTGCGGAAGCCAATACTTCTTAATGCTCTATGAACAAGTTAGGCAGATACTTGAGCGGCAATAATTGTGACAGCCGCTCCAGTAGACAGACAATGTAGTAGGTCTAGGCCAGTAGACCTACTACACTCATCCACCGTTATTTTTCTAAATATTAGAATCTTCACTCAGAAACATAAATATGCTTTTACAACTTATAAATACTATTTATTTTCTCGTGCCCAGAATCATTAACTAGAATTTATTCAAAATATTTAATATATACAATCATAGAATTTCATTTAATAGGAATTTAAAATCCAGTATAGTAGTAGAGTGTGATAGAAAGGACTCTACCTGATGCTGGAAAAAAAAAACACTAGGGGAAACTTGATTACGACTTACAAAGTATTCTGACAAAAATGGTGGAAAAGGGTAAGACGAAATTCAAGGCACAGGAAAGTCAGGAAATAGTGAAGTGGGATGAAGTGGCCGAGACAGACTTCACACACAGTTGTAGCACAGGGTATGAGAGGACTGATAGAGTTGAAGATGGTAGACCAGGATTTTCGACCCCTCGCAAAACTAAAACAAGTAAACACAAAGCCAAGAGACAAATTTTGTCGACAGTGTGAGGCGAGAAAGACGCACACTAAACCCTCCTTTAAACCACCACCGTTTATCTGGCAATTAATCGCCAGACCGTCGAGTGAGTGTACACAAAAGGCCCAGTCAGGTCTATTCCCACCCTCACGGTTTTCCTACGGTGGGCGCTTTTGCCTTTGTCGTGGGAGGCCTTTTCTTCGTGACAAGACGCATGGAAGGCAGGACATTTACTCAGGGAGTCTGTGACAAATAGTTAACCCAAGGGACATTTGCGGGAGGAATCTAATATAAATGACGGCGTCGACGAGATGAAATGTTTAAGTATTTTTGTACAACAAATGCTGCAAATTCTATTTTAATAATTGCAACCCTGGTATAATATTTATATAGTGAAAAGAGCAACACTTCTCTTCCCAGCTCATACATAATAAATTTAAGAGAGAGAGAGAGAGAGAGAGAGAGAGAGAGAGAGAGAGAGAGAGAGAGAGAGAGAGAGAGAGAGATATTTACTTCACTTTAAGTGCAACATCTGAGGTAATAATGTCATGTGACCAACACACACACACACACACACACACACACACACACACACACACACACACACACACACACACACACACACACACACACACAGGGCCAAGAGCTGTGAATCGACCCCTGCAACCACAAATAGGCTAGTACACGCACACACTTTCTGACCTGACCCACAATGACCTGAAGTCTCCAGCCGTCAGGTCACACCAGATATGGAGAGTGACAAGTTTAGCACCTGTAGTAGCGGGCAGCAGCTTGAAACCCAAGATAAGAACACAGATAATATCCGAGGAAGAGACAAGATGATGATAAAGGAGACGGGAATGTGTGGGGGAAGAACCCAAGTGCGAGTAAAGACGTGTATGAAGGAGGGAAAAAGTGTGAGGGAGAACAGCGTAGGGATGAGACAGAAGTGTTTGAAAACAAGATAAAAGTATGTGTTGGAAAGAAGGTGAATGAGGAAGAGATGTGTGTGAGGGGGAGGAAGATGTGAGGGGGAGGAAGATGTATGAGAGAGAGAAGTACGAGGGAGAGGCAGTGTGTGAAGGATGGGGAGGGGGGAGATGAATAAGGGATAGATATTTGAGAGAATGATGTATAAGAAAGATGTACAAAAGAAAGATGCCTGAACGAGAAAAATTTATGAGAGTGAAATAGTGAGAGAGAGAGAGTGGGGGAAACAGACAATTATGAAACAGAAATGCATTACCAAAAAGTGTTTCAAGAGCAAGAGTCTTTGGCTACGACCCTCCTCCCAGAGGCTTCAACACCATGTTGACATATAAATGCAAGTATAAAGGTCCACGACGCGTAACCTGCAAGCAACAACAACAAAATATTCCCAACACCTATTTAGTTTCATTGGGCTTCATGGAATATGTTTAGTGGGGTCGTGAACAAGCTTCAGGTTAGGATCCAAGACACTCTTCGCGGCCATGGCTGCAACACGAACCTCTGAAGAATGCAAAATCTTGTAGTCCCTCCATAGTGGACACCTGGAACGATGAAGAAGCTCGTATGGTTTACGGAAACCTGGCAAGCTCGCTCGCTCTCTCTCTCTCTCTCTCTCTCTCTCTCTCTCTCTCTCTCTCACACACACACACACAGCATACATACACATACACACACAGCATACATACACATACACACAGCATACATACACATACACACAACATACATACACAGCATACATACACACACACACAGCATACATACACACACAGCATACATATACACACAACATACATATACACACAACATACATACACAAACAAACAAATACTTCAAAATTATAGAAAATAAGACCCATTAATATATTCGTAAAGAAAAAAATTCTCTCTCACTAGTTAAAATATGTCGCAAAATTAGAGGTCATAAATGTGAGAGAACAAGGCCTTTTATTTTCCTTTCATTGTCACAACGTTTACCCCTCTGTTACACAGTTTCACTCGTGGTGGCTTTGATAAGGACCTGCCTTGTATGGGCCAGTAGGCCTTCTGCAGTGTTCCTCCATTCTTATGTTTAAAGCTTAACCTGCTTATTACCCGACACACCCGCGAAAAAGGTACGTTAAGATGCAAGTTTGTAGTCTACCTGGGGGTGTTCCGGGGGTCAACGCCCCCGTCCTTGAAGCAACTCTCGGGGGTACGATTGTAAAATGCTACGAAGGTATACTCATCACACTGTTTTTTATTCCATTAGTTTCTGCTATGTGATTCTGGTTTAAGGTTTACTATATGAAACAAATTTATAGCAATATAATCGCCTATAATTAAACGCCATTTTACCAAAAAAAAAATGTTAATGTTAATTTCCCAAAAATGATAGAAAAAATTTAGTTAGTCCCATGTGATTCTATTTTAAGATTTTACTGTGTAAATAATTATAGTAATTTATCACCTCTTGGCAAAACGTCATTAAAAAAATTATATACATGGTAACCGTTAGCGTAATTTTTAATTTCCTTTAAATGGTAAAAGAAAAAATATCGAAAGCGTGAAAATTATTGAAAAAAAATATAAATATTTTTAATTTTTATGTAAAATATTAAGACTTTTACAGGTTTAGTGCTTCACGAATATAATAATTCATATACATGTATATATATATATATATTATATTATATATATATATATATATATATATATATATATATATATATATATATATATATATATATATATATATATATATATATATATATATATATATATTTATTTATTTATTTAATTTTAGTAAAAAAATGCTACCACACTCCACTACTTGCTAAACCCTAAGGGGCTGGATATACAGCGCCTGGAGGATGGGAAACAATGGCGCTGGATAAAACAAAGGGGGTATCTCCATTTTCCTGGATCAAGAGCCCTCCTCATCGCCGACATCAAGGTTCTTGTTCTTAAAGGTACTGTCCTCCCCCCACCACAAGTCTCGGGTTGTGTGCGGCCATCAGTATTAGCCTGGTTGATCAGGCCCTGATCCACCATGAGGCCAGGTCACAAGCCAAGCCGTGGGGGCGTTGACCCCCGAAACCCACTCCAAGTATACTCTCCAGGTAAGACTGTGTGAAGCCTGGAATTAATTACCAGCAAAGAAACGCGCAATAATTAGCGACGAGTGAAGAAACAGTGTCCGGCGACATGATGCGAAATTTTGAGTTATTTACTATCTTTTGAGGGAGCTATTGTTTCCTAACTGTATAATATCATAAGAAGAAATAACAGTATACGTATAACTCAAAAATACAAAATGTAATCAGTCCTTCAGCCTAGCACCTAGGGTGAGGGACCGATTACCTCAGTTTTCATCTCGTGTTTTTTTTTTTCTCCCTCCCCCGTATTGTGTTGATAAAACTATTGGTGCGCAAAATGTCTTTAGACGATACCCAATTGTTGCATACGTATCTGATTCTTCAACTAGGTTAGGTTAGGTAAGATTTGTCAGGGAACGGGTTAAGTCTGTATATACCATCTGTGTTATTGAAAAACTCACTTGGCAACAGGAGAAGGACTGTCTTCAAAGTGATCGTAACCGGTGATTTTCTTCCTGCAGATGTAACACATGACAGTGCCACAGGGACATGTCATCTTATTGCAGCCAGCCTCGCCCACGATGTTAGTGTTGCAATCTGGACACTTCCTGGAAGACAACAGTCGTGATGTAGGTTGGTTAGGTAAGATCTGTCAGGAAATTGGACAAGTGTTTCCTGACGCGGGTCTTAGTCATACGATGACCCGCCGCTGGAGCTTTCGGTCATCTGACCGAGGCCTTCCACTGGCTTACCCCTCCATTCCTTTAAAAATAATAGTTGTGATTATATCCATGAAGTCTTACTTTAATACTTTTCCAATATGTCTTTTAAATAAATTCTAATTACATTTCTGCAACCCGAATAAAAGATGTAAATTAAACTGAATTTAACAAGATTATTTTAACAAAATCTTATTTTACAGCATAATCTGACGTACCTTATCAAGGCTTTCGACATTTCTTCCTCAATCTGAAGTCTGGCTTTTGTCTGGTGATCTCTCTCTACCTCCTCACATCTCAGGGGCACGTGGGTTGCCTCCTTACACAACCTGACCGTAGATATCATTTTACTGCATGGAACTCAAGTGACTTCCCACATAGCGAATTGGTCATAGAAAAAGAACATGATTCAAGGGGTAACTACAGGTGAATCTTAAAAAACAAATTGTGATACCAGCTAGAATCATCACTTCTAGGTATTGATTCTTTTATTTTAGGTGTAAAATCTAGCTCCGGTAAACCAGTTAGGGGTCATTTATAATAAATATGTATTTCTACAGTTACATGATACAGCTTATACAGACATAGCTGATGTCAATAATATGCTATACAGAAAGCCCCTGGTTATGCAGAGCACTTAGGGCAACTTGCGTTAATTTTGTCCCCATTTGGTTAACGCCCAGATACCTACTTGCTGCTAGGTGAGCAGGGACAGGTGTCTTAAGGAAACACGCTCATTGTTTCAACTTGTATTGGGGATCGATCCACGGACACTCAGTGTGTGAGCTAAGTGCGATACTTGGCAACTTGGACGCATTTCGATCGCTGTGTGATTCAAGGAAGGTATCCTTGTATCTCATAACCCCAGCAAAGTATGTGGTTGGCCCTATGGTCACTATTTTAAACACTGTGCTTAACTGTCCAGGTACTGGGGAATAACCCGTGTGATATATCAAGATATCTTATTAATGAAAATAAGGTATCGGACATATTAAGCAAATTTCCTAAATTTGCTACCAAAAAATAAGACAATTGTAGATATAAATCTATATGTGCTCCTGCTAACCCTTTTGAGGCTTAATCCCTAGGCCTTTTGTGTATCCATATGCTCTTGCAATACCGTCCACAGGATGGATACGATGGATACTAACCGCTTAGGTGGCAGAATTTCATCCTAGGACAATATTATTTGGTGATCCATTGTTTTGTAAAGGCTGTGAAAAAAAATCTTAACGAGTCATTAACAGATAGAGATCCATATCGCAGGCAATTTTCCTATTTCCTGAAGAACAAACCACCACCATTACCAACCTGCAGGACTCCCTGAGACACAACGGGTTCTCGCACAAGAACATGTTACTTTGAGGATCCTCCATGATGACGCTGTAATTGCAGAAGGGACATGTTTCCAGGTTCTTCACTCCGGAGACTCTTATGTCTTCTTGTTGCCTACGCTCTTGGTTCTTAGCGTACTCCTGTCTGGTCATTACCCTACGCAGGACACTATCCTGGAACTCTGCGCCACAGTCTTCATCCATGCATTTGAAATACGTCTGACCCTCTCCTATACGCGAAGCAACATATCTGTGGGGCAAATGAGCCCGTTCACATTAAAATATAATGCAAGGAGCACTGCATTATTAGTTAAGTGATGGTATTAATGTAGGGAAATATGTATACAAGCCATACCACGGGTGGGGTTTGAACCCGCGATCAGTCTCTAAACTCCAGACCGTCGCGTTAGCCACTGGGCCAGATATGGAGTTTTGAGGCACAGTGATCGCGGGTTCAAACCACACCCGTGGTATGGTTTGTTTGCAATCGTGTCATTACGATTTCGTGAGTCTAGTTATGTATACAAGACATGTTGGCAGTTTCACTAATCTGCAACACTAGCGCAAATTAATGTTTTCCTGCCTCTTTGCTGTCTACAGAAAGGGTACAGGAAATGAGAGGCCATAACAGCATTATTCTAAAGATCATACAGTGCTTCCAGTTAACATTATATACAGTATATTTGTGAATGCAAGTTCCAAGTTCTTTCGTGATCAAGATTATTTATCAGAACTTCCATATTGTCAGAATTAAATACAGCAGAGTATTTAGTTTGTTCAAGCCACATTGTTCTAAAAAGCATTTCTGAATTACCTCAAGTTAGCCGTAAGACTCCAGAATCCCAGGCAATTTGACTAAAATTTAAGTCCTCCGTTATGACTACGTCTTGCAAACAAATAATTAGAATACGGAACATAATAAACAACTTACTCTTAACATAATCCAGTAGAAATTAAAATATTGTAGTGGGAATAGTTGGCAATGAATTAGACGTGCCTATTATGAGCACGTAGGCCTTAGTATATATTTTTAAATATATTATCAAACAACTGATGATAAATTTATACATTAACATTAAAAAATCAGGTGTGTTCTTACCGTGTGATACAAGGGATGCAGTATCTGTGAGGGCCGTAGGAGGCGCTACAAGTGGCTGTGTTGAGGCCAAGAACCTGGTCGTCCCTGCATACTAGACACTCAAACACTTGGTACCCCGTGTTTTCCTGGGAAGCCAAAACATATACTGTGGAACCCATACCTAATAAATTATGAAGAAACTAGAACAAATCCAGAGATTCGCTTCTAGACTAGTATCGGAGCTAAGTGTGGCCAAGGTACTAGTTTCAATGACTGACAGTTTGTTCTTCTCATTACCCTTGTATACACAATCTTGCCGCTCCCCGTCACAGTGCCAGTACCATTTAGGAAATGATCCCTCTCAAGAGTTTTCCCCCTGACGAAGGAGTTTAGTTTAATATGTTTATTATGCAGCCCATACCCATCCTGTGGGCGGTAGTCAAAAGATTACAGAGGTACATAATGGGTCCAGGGACTGGACCCCAAAGTTATGATAGCTGAACTAGTTACAAAGGTAATGAACTCCAGGTAGATCTGGTCACAATCATGGCAAGTTACAAAGGTAATGAGCCATCTGCACTCCTATACATGGTTAAAATCATGAACAAATTACCAAGTAATGAGCCACTGACACGTCCACACCCGGTCATAATTGTAACGAGTTATAAATACAAATATTAATTGGGTCATACACCCACACGAGCGCGAACACATACGCACAGTGAAGAGGCGGGGCCAGGAGCTGGGACTTGACCCCTGCAACCTCAACTAGGTGATTACAACTAGGCGAGTACAACTAGGTGTGTACAACTAGGCGAGTACAACTAGGTGAGTACACGAGGGTGCACGCACAGACACATGCACACGAGCGTACAAACTTATACATACACACAAGCACGCACCCCCCCCCTCCCCCACACACGTGATAATGCTTTATGTACAGCTAGCAAAGTCAGGGTATTTCTCCAGAATGGTCTGTAATATACCACTGTGAATAAAATACTTTGCCATTTCTTGAACATTTCTGAGTTGTCTCTAAATTCATTAATTTTATTGTACTCCAGTACATAATGACGCAGGGTGTGACAATAATCCTTCTGGCAAAGTTTACATTTCGTTTGGTCTACATCTGGTGGTGGTAATTTAACCTGCCCTTTAAAGATACTTGTAACTCAGCCTGAGCCGGGCGGTAGTGACATCTAAGAGTCTGCTTATCTTGTTGGATGCACCATAGACATGTGGCTCCTCCTGCATGATGGAATGATGACAGATGGATTGACTTGTGTCAGTCTCCCTAAGTCTTAAGTCAATAAAGTTCTTTTCGTATTATTCTCAAACTGCTAACTGACAACCCAAGATTGTAATCTACTCCCTCTTTGAAAGCATACAGCTTAGCCAATTCATCAGATCTATCCTGCATCTGAAGACCAATGTGAGATGTAATCCACAGCATGTGCACTCTGACTCTACTGTCCACAATCTTACCATACCTATGCCTGACTTCTGACACGAGCATGCCATAATTTATACTTAATGAGTTGAGAGCATTTATGGATGACAGAGAATCAGTTACAGTTAAAGTGTCAACCGACGAAGGAGCAAGCAACTTGTATGAACTCGCAAGATAAACCGATACATTGTCATACTTTCTCCAGGAAATATGACAGAAATAAGAATTATTATTTTTATTTTTAAAGAAAAAGACCCACAGAACCAGCTTCACTAGAGTTTTGGAGACTTAAAATGGTTAGAGAGCTGGTCTGCTACTTTTAGGATTGGCTCTCCCTGGTTCGAATCCTGCTTGACCTAAGTGTCACTGACTTTTTTTTTTAGGTTATCCTAGGTAATCTACACATACGCTAATATGTATAATAATTTATGTAACTGTATTTGTACCTGATCCTAAATAAAAACTTACTTAATCTATGCTGTTACGTTTTCGCCAAACACGGCACATGAAACATACCTAAAAGTTTAACTTAGTTTACCCTTCAATCATGAAGGAAAATAAGTACGATAGAAAACTAGATATGACAGACTCCGCTATTTGAAAAAAATAAATACCTTGCACATGTTTTACAATAATTCCGTTTAGCGATATAAACAGCTAACTGCAAACATGCTAAATTTTTCTAATTTTTGTGTATTACACCTGCCTAGCATGGGCAAGGTCTGAAAATGTTATGCGGATTATAATCATGGGAATAATTCACTTCGACTTTTTTGTGGGTTATCCTAGGTACACATATGCTGCTATGTATGATAATTTATGTAACTGTATTTATGTGTATCTGTACTTAAATAAAATTTCTTGCTTAAGTACTTAACCCAAAGGGTTAATAACTGAATCTAAGAAAGCCATTTGATCCCAAGGTGCGATCCGAGTCCTTCAGATATAAGCTAAAGGCATAACCACTCCAGTTAAGGACCCCAATGGAAATAAGTCACTGACTGATTTTTGGGGGTTATCCTGGGTAATTTACACTATGCATGATAACTATACTTACGTGTACCTGTGTCTAAATTAACTTATTTACTTTCTCTCATTCACACACAAACACCATCTATTACAGATGGTACAAGTTCCATAAGGTTATTAGGAAGTGGAACAACCTGGAACAAACTAGAGATAAGATTTTCTTTAGATTTTTAACCCCGGAGGGTTAGCCATCCAGGATAACCCAAGAAAGTCAGTGTGTCATCGAGGACTGTACCTTATTTCCATTGGGGTCCTCAATCTTGTCCCCCAGGATGCGACCCACACCAGTCGACTAACACCCAGGTACCTATTTGCTGCTAGGTGAACAGGACAACAAATGTAAGGAAACGTGTCGAAATATTTCCACCCGCCGGGAATCGAACCCGGGCCCTCCGTGTGTGAAGCGAGATCAGCCACCAGGCCACCGGGTGATCTAGAGCCGGAATTCGTACATAACTAAGAGGCACAATGAGGCTCTGGACCCGAGGAGAGTGGACTTAGCGACTAGCTAAGAAGCGGGTCTAGAAGCTACGAATCGACCCCTGCAACCACTCCAAGACAATTAGATAAGTAGGATGCGGTGACCCATACACCTCACCCTCTCTTGACAAGTTTATTTAAATATTAGACATTGTTTATACAGAGATGGATGACACTTGAGAATATTATTATTATTATTATTATTATTTTGAAGGTCTATAGCTATGCAGAACATTTCGGGTCTATCCCAACACAAGTGGGAATATTAAACCTGTCTTGACATCTCTTCTGAAATAGCAGGATTACACTATAGTTCTTCAGCCTTCTTTTATATCCTTCGTGTACTAATGTTTCAGTTAAATTGCAGCCAGATTTACTTATGAAAATTCTAGGCAAAATATTTTCTCTAAATAGTTGAGTTTACCATATTTCATTTTTAGGTATAACCATTTTCTTTCTTAATTTTATGGGGTAACTTAGCTCAAGTATTAAATAATATTTGTCGCAATGTCGTATTGGGATTTAAAAACAATGACGAAATCTTATTTTGACTAATGACGAAATTTTCTCACACCTGCTGATTTTTTTTCTAAAGATCATAAGGACAAAGTAGCATCTTCGAATCACAATGTTTCGCCCTGGGATTTTTAGTCCGGAGGGTTAGTCACCCATGATGACCCAAGAAAGTCAGTGCATCATCGAGGACTGTGTCTTATTACACTGGGGTCTATCAGTCTTGTCTCCTAGGATGCGACCCACACCAAAATAACTACTTACTGCTAGGTTAACAGGGACAGCAGGTCTCAGGAAACGTACTAAACTTTTCCATCCGTGTCGGAGATCGAACCACGGACACTCAGTGTGTGAGGTGAGTGTGTTGCTAACAAAGCCACTAGCCAGCCATGACCACTAGCTCATCGTCCATCACTGGAGCCTTAGTTAAGAGGCCAGCCAAGACGGTCGACACCGGAACAAGAGTTTTTAATTCCATGTGAGGGATGTGACAAAGTGTGTGAGAGACGGCCAGGAGTTTAGTCCAACATTTATATAAACAGAAATGTGCATGCAGTATGGACATCCTAACAACGCTTGTGTACAACTCTGCAACTGACAACGACGCCTCATAAAACTGAATTAAGCCAAATTGTGCAACTAAGGAAAAGAAGATATATATAAGTATCACTGTCTCGAAGCAGCCTTGACCACAGTATCCATCGTGGTGACCCAAAAATCTGAGAGATTCAGCACATCAGTAACTCCTCTTAAACGAAGCTGTAAAGGCCTTTAGTACCTATATGACTACAATGTATACGACTGACACTGACTAACCGGCTTGAGTAATATAATTTATACAACTTAACAAACATGGATATTTTTCTTTAAGAGCTTAGTATACAATGTGATAAAACAGACATGTGTTGACGGAGCTTCCTCTGGCACTATTAGCTGTGGGGAATGGAATAGGTAAGTACGTACGTAAGCATCAGCTACCACTGAACTGCTGGACTGACAAGCACATCATCACCAGCTTGTAACTACATTAACCTGCTTAATGCAATCATTTTAATATATAAAAAATATTTGTTGACAAAAGAAATTAAAACCAAACATTTTTTTTTATAGTAAAATGGTATGTTTTAGAGGATAGAGACATGCCACAACCAACCTCATCAATGTCAAGGTAATCCTCTTGCCTTCCTTGCTCCAGAGACAGATGGCGCTGGTACTTTTCCTTGGTGGCATTTTTCTCCTTGTCAGTGTATCCGCTCATCCTGGGCTCCGTTTTCTTCTTATCCATAAGCTCCTCCACTAACTTCGTTAGGTCCTCCAATTCACCTGGGAGCTCCTCACACCTTCAATATATTGTGATGATCCTTTATGGTCAGTAAAAGTAACTGATATGCATAAGGCTGTACAAATTATTGCGGTATATATACGTGTCCATAATACATGTAAAAAAAAAAGAAATCACAGAACGGGGTCGTATTAATACACTTCTATGAACCATTGTAAAAGGTTAGGTTAGGTAATGTTTGTCAGGAAACAGAACAAGCGTTTCCAACCCGCCGTTGGAGCTTTTGGTCATCTGACCGAGGCCTTCCTCTGGCTTACCGGTCCACCCCTTTAAAAATTATGGTCAAAGTTATAATGACAATGGGCTTTAAGAAATTTAAAACAACGAATCACTCACTTGGTAATTTATGCCAACAAGTAGTTTTAAAGAACAGAAAGGCACAATACACCATTCACAGCAGATCCGTCCCCGGACGGTGTACAAAGTCGACAAATTGATGAACATGACACGTGGACAATATTTACGTAAGGTAAAAGGACACAAGTGAAACTAATGTGACGTTTTTTGGCAACGTTTCGCTCTCCAGGAGCTTTATCAAGGTCCTGGAGAGCGAAACGTTGGCACAATAAAATGTCACATTAGTTGCACTTGTGTCCTTTTACCTAACAGTGTCGGTAATTCTACCAGCATTATTACAATACTTACGTAGCTTGACTATACAACGTTTCGCCTGCCCAGCAGGCTTCTTCAGTCTAATACTGGCGAATATGACACGAAAGACAGTGAAAAGTAGTTCTGACGGGATCAGTCTGTCAGTCCCTCCTGAGGCTTGAGGGACTAATCACGTCTAAACTACTGCTGCTGCTGTCTCCAGTGTTATATTCGCTTGCATTCGAGTGAAGAAGTCTGTTCAGCAGACGAAACGTTTAGTCAGGACACCCAAGTGTTGCATCTGCGTCTTATTCATTACACTAAGATATATTTGGAAGCATTTCAGCCGTGGGATTTTAATGAAAGCTCTTAGTGTTTGCTCACCAATCAGTAGTTTTTTAACACATACGTAGGATTAGTCCTCGAGTATGTAGCGCCATTGTGGAACCTAAACCTCTCACACAAAAAAAAAGGAGGTTGGTACTAGAGCCGAAAAAAACATCTGTAAACTGTACGAGATACGAAGATAAATTTATAACTTTGTATAGACTAGTAAAGAAATGACGTAATCCTAGACATTTCCACAGTAGAAACTAGATACATTAGTGGTGCCAAAAAGCCAATAATGACAAAGTTCCAGTCAGCCAACACAGTCAAGAGGTAGTGCCAAGAGCTGGAACTTAACATCCCGTGAACTCAGCTAATTTTACAAATGCTATATAATTACGGAGAGATTAGTTAAACTCCTGGATAGAAAGGTATTAGTCACGAAAAGATTATTCACGGCTCTGTGCATGTAATTTTAAACATGCAACTCGCATATCAACTAAAGCACAACAAAAACTATAATAGTTATTTATATATATACACACATACACTAATGAAATTGAATTGTTAACAGGCTTTTCTCCAGTTAAATATCACTCACCTCTCTTGCAGATAATCAGGATGAGCGTCTGGGAATATTGTCATGAGCTGTGCTACTTGTGCTGTGTTGTCACCGTTTTCTTCCTCAGCCAGGTCGGGAGAACCACTAGCAACTGCTATTAGTTCGTTGTGTGATATACTCTCCTCCTGCGATGGTGGCGGCTTCCCTGCCAGTGCTATTGAACTAGTTAGTTCATCAATACATTGGTCGGGAGATAAAGTTGGTGCGACACATACGTAGTCCTCCATATTCTCTGACGATGATTCGGCCGATATAGAGTTTTCATCTTCTATTCTCTCTGCTCCCATCACCTGGAGAAACTGATCCACGAGCATCACCGCCTCTTCCTCCTCCGTCTCGCACTCTTCCAGATATGCTCTGACGATGTGCCTGTCTACCCCAGGAAACACTTCTTCGATGAACTTCAGTTTTTCCTCCACCCACAGTTTACTCTCTCCTGGCTCTGGGTTGCTCATCCTGAAGGAGTCCGTAAGCTCCCCTCCTTTTATTTACATCTCCAACGGCGGCTTCCCGGTGCTCATGAATCACCTAATTCATCCTGTAAAACAAATATATCTTTTCCAACGAGAAGATACATATTAAACGAATAGGTAACAATGTAATGAATCGGATAAATGGGAAAACTAACACCAAAATTGCTCTTTCGCTCTTTCCCTCCCTTAATTATATTCGATTAACTTCGGTTAAGCTGGAGCAAGAGTTGGTAGAGTTGTAAATTGTTTAACGCTGACAAATATGCAAGACGTAAAATGCAGAATTGGAACATTTATTAAGGAATTTCACTTCTTTAATGACTTAATTCAGCTTTTATCTTCAGTGGTAGTGAGTTGATTCTAATAATTCATTACTCTGGACGTCGGAATCTTATAAATAAAAACATGACACTAAAACAAAATGGAAAGGGAGGGGAGAGAGGGAGGAAAAGATTAAAAAAGAAAAGGCATATACCTATTGGGTTAATAGGCCTATGGTATAGTATTTATAACGTTAATAAAGAATCCGTTTCGCCTACCCGGATTTTATCAATTCAACTGATAAAGTGACTGATAGCAGAGGAAATGTCTTCTCAATGAAGTCATATAACACGTATATCGTGTCTTATTGACATTCCTAACTCTTACACACGAGAGAGAGAGAGAGAGAGAGAGAGAGAGAGAGAGAAAGCAAAGTGTCTGTCAACAAGTGCCTTTGACAACTAGTAACTACGACTAAACACAAAAGTATCAACAAATGTTTTAGGGAGAAAACAGCTGTAGACCAGAGGTTCAGATTGGCCAAAGAGTAAGTCAGGGGCAGTGAACAAGTGGAATGCAGTAGACAGGGGGTGTAGTGGAGGCTGACTTTGTACGCTGAATTCAAAAGTAGATATGACAGGGCGATAAGGGGGCAGAGAGTATGACACACCAGAAGCAGCGGCGGACTTACATTTTGGGGGCCCCGAAGCTTCAACTGGTATGGGGATGTCCCTTCGTAAACCCTTCTCATACTGGGGCCCCTCCGGGATTAAGGACCCTGAAGCCTAAGCTTCATTAGTTTCATAGAGATCCGCCCCTGACCAGAAGTACAAGAGCTCAATCACTGCAGACGCGAGTGAATATTACACGAAATAAACAACACACCTGTTAGGTGTAAAGGACACATGTGCAATCAATGTGATTTTTGTGGCATATTGTCAGGGTAATTCTACTAACGATAAGTAAGACACCTGTGCAACACTTGGGTATCTTTATTCTGGAAACGTTCTGCAGTCAGTGGTTTCTTCAGTCCCTATGCAGAGAAACTGTGGAAGATGAGGGTGAGGCAATCAGTCTGCTTTATAAGCCATTTATTCAATTCCACCAACATAATTACAGTAACGCACCTGACAGGGAGAGACCAGCACTCGTACAACTACACACACGATGTAAACTGATGTGTGTTAGACATTTACGCCTTCACACGGACATAAAATTATCAGCACTGATTACACGAGTGAAGTATCGCATCTAATCTGGGTTCTGCAATTATATACGAGTTTTCGCCCACCATGAGGCAGGCCTAAGCAGCACGGGTTCGAGTCCTTGGCTAGTCGCAGTGTTGTTATTGATCAATACCACTTGCTCGTGGATTCTTCAGTCCAATACAGAGTGAACAAGCGTCATTTATCAACGTCGGTTTACTGAACGATTTATACAAATCTTGCAGTTGTGTTTATATTACAGGCGTCACTTGTGTTGATAAAAACATAAGTGAACAAGACATGTATACAACATTTTGGTATCTTTATTGTTGAGGCTTCTCGCCATCCAGTGGGTGTATCAATCCAATATAGAGAAAATTACTGAAGACGGTGCAAGTAATTTGACATGAGCAGTCACTCGGCCTTGTTGAGTCTGTTGGAGGTGGAAGACGTGTAAAGTTAGGTGATCAGTTTTGATGAATAGAAGAAAATAGAAGCCTGAGGCTGGAGATTTAGATACTGGAGACAGAAGAGATAAAGCATCCACCCCAAGAGAACATCCTGAGTCGCTCTGGCACTTTGGCTGCGGCCCTGGTGCAACAAAGCTTTTTAACAACGAGAACACCCGTTTTTACGCCAGAGCGTCGACGACGATTGTAGCCAACTACTAGCGTCGATTGTAGCCTACACCACTGAAGACTCACCGTGCACTTGCCATAGGGCTGTAAATTGTACAAACTCTTGACACTCCTTCGGAAGCCACCTCAGGATCACCATATGAAGATCCGGGCTAGGACTCGTCCTGGCAAATCTACATCAATGTGAATACGAGAGGTAAAGTAGTATAGTGACTAATGGAAGTGGATCATCCCAATATTTTAAGCAAGGTCCAGGGACCGAAAATTTTCTAAGGTGCATTCTTATCCATTTCTCTCAAGTTGTCGCCAGTCGTTTGCCTTTTTACTACATAGAAATGGGATGGTCAAATATCCACACTTCTGCCAAACTGTTTAACTTAGGCGAAGGAAAACTCAAAACATTCATGCATGTATATATTTTTTTCAAAATATAATAAAACACAAAATAAAAGTAACAAGAGAAAATATATTATCAGTGTATATTTAGTACGTCACACTGGCGTCAGAATAAAATTTATATAGATTTGTGATTTAAATGGCACGGTAAAGAATTATTTCCTGGGTTGCTTGCCGATTGACTGGAACTGGGACAGGAGCTGCGGAATTGCCTTGACATTTGATATAACTGCTGGAAGTGCCTGGACTGTATCAACAACATACACAGCCTTATTTATTTGAGAGACTAGAGTTTCCATTCCAGTCTCGAAGTCCTGGGGTCTCGAAGCGGGTGGCTGGACTGCGTTTTCGGGTACAGAAGAATCGAGTAAAGCGTTCTCGGGAAGCCTGTAGATCACTTTGGCGAAGTCAGGCTTTGGCTGGTCGTTCACCACCTGCCCCATGCAACAGGTGATACGTCCTCTAGTGCAGGGGATGTTGACGACAAAACGTGTGGGAGGTATATTCCTGAGGAAGGCCCAGGTGGAGGAGCACCGAGCCCTCGAAACACACGAACATCCATCCAGTTGCTGACGTCTGTACAACATAATCGGGTGAAAGTTTACATCAATAAAGCTGTATTCGTTCCTTATGTTGAACAAAGTGTCGACTGCTTCAGCCAGCGGGAAGAAGGCCGCTATCACTAAAAGTGCAGCTCCGTGTAACGCCATGATGGATGTCACTGAGTACAGGGTACCACTGAATATTAGCCGCAGCTTATATAGGTCGCTCCGGCGGTGAAGGTCATGGAGGGTGAGGCGCAAAAATGTTTCTACTAGGTTAGATAAATACACGAGTGAGAGGTGTTGGATTTGGGTGGGACTTGCACACTAGTTAATAGGGTTATCAAAGCTTATTGTTTAGGTAGCATTGGAAATGCTACCTGGCCCATGCGAGGCAGGTCCTTATCAAAACAACCTCTACCTAAAGCTACCCAAGAAATAACTCCCGTACCCAATGACACCAATCAAACCCAGCCCCTCATATATTTGTCCAATCTCTTCTTAAAGCTACCCAAGGTCCTAGCCTCTATCACCCTATTGGGAAGACTGTTCCACGCATCTACAACTCTGTTAGAGAACCAGTACTTACCTATGTCCTTTCTAAATCTAAATTTATCCAACTTAAATCCATTATTTCTGGTTCTTACCTGGTTCGACACCCTCAGTACTTGGTAGGTAAGACACATAAGAACATAAGAAAGGAGGAACACTGCAGCAGGCCTGTTGGCCCGTACTAGGCAGGTCTGCCACCCAAGAAACAAGCTCCGATGTGCAAGTCCCACTCAAATCCAACCCCTCCCACTCATGTACTTAACATAAGAACATAAGAATGTAGGAACACTGCAGAAGGCCTACTGGCCCATACGAGGCAGGTCCTTTACAATTCATCCCACTAACAAACATTTGACCAACCCAATTTTCAATGCTACCCAAGAAACAAGCTCCGATGTGCAAGTCCCACTCAAATCCAACCTATATATGCCTCTCTTTTGACCAGTGAGATGTTTTAATCTATTGTTCATCCATTTGGGATCATTTTTGTTAGATCTAATTTCCCTACTCGGGACAAAAGCTGTCTGGGCAGTTAGAACTATGCTCTAAAAAGCGTCATATTGGCAACCAGGATCACCTACCTGACCCATAGTCAGGATATCGTAATTCAGCCCATCCAGATAATTTTTCAGTCCCACGAAGTCAGCCAAGCGAAAATCTGGGATAGAGATTTGATTGCAGTTATCTGGGTAATTCCATGATATATTGAAACTAAGTGTCTCAGTCTTCAGAAATATTGTGTAAGACATGTGCAACAGTTAGGTATCTTTGTTCTCAGATTAAAGATACCTAACTATTGCACATACGTCTTATCAATTTGTCAGTATTGTATGCATTTTTTTTTTGTGCCCCGCGGTTGAGAGTCAGTCAGGAAGAACATAAGAACATAAGAAAGGAGGAACACTGCAGAAGGCCTGTTGGCCCATACTAGGCAGGTCCTTTACAATTCATCCCACTAACAAAACATTTGCCCAACCCAATTTTCAATGCCACCCAAGAAACAAACTCCGATGTGCAAGTCCCACTCAAATCCAACCCCTCCCACTCATGTACTTATCCAACCTAAATTTGAAACTACCCAAAGTCCTAGCCTCAATAACCCAACTAGGTAGACTGTTCCACTCATCAACTACCCTATTTCCAAACCAATACTTTCCTATGTCCTTTCTAAATCTAAACTTATCTAATTTAAATCCATTACTGCGGGTTCTCTCTTGGAGAGATATCCTCAAGACCTTGTTAATATCCCCTTTATTAATACCTATCTTCCACTTATACACTTCGATCAGGTCTCCCCTCATTCTTCGTCTAACAAGTGAATGTAACTTAAGAGTCTTCAATCTTTCTTCATAAGGAAGATTTCTAATGCTATGTATTAATTTAGTCATCCTACGCTGAATGTTTTCTAACGAATTTATGTCCATTCTGTAATATGGAGACCAGAATTGAGCTGCATAATCTAGGTGAGGCCTTACTAATGATGTATAAAGCTGCAGTATGACCTCTGGACTTCTGTTGCTTACACTTCTTGATATAAATCCCAGTAATCTATTTGCCTTATTACGTACGCTTAGGCATTGCTGTCTTGGTTTAAGGTTGCTGCTTACCATAACCCCCAAGTCCTTTTCGCAATCTGTATGGCTAAGTTCTACATTATTTAACTTATAAGTGCTAGGGTTATAGACACTCCCGAGCTTCAGAACCTTGCATTTATCCACATTGAACTGCATCTGCCACTTTTCTGACCAAGAGTAGAGTTTGTCTAAATCCTCCTGAAGTTCCCTAACATCTACGTTTGAATCAATTATCCTACCTATCTTCGTTGGAGTGACTCGGACGAAATGTTTGGAATTTTTGCCCCAGGAGTTCTGCTCGTTTCAACAACATTCTGTAACGATCGGCCGATGGATGTTACTGGCTCCCTTCACCCATCGATTACTTGTTAGCTCATTTCAACGCTGCTTTCGACTCTCTCCACGTCACCAACGACTGATTTACGAGTCCAATTTGAGGAATTTTCTGCCATTACCTTCAATTGTCAGTCAGTGTTTTGGTCGTCAGTCTTCGTAACCTTCAGCTTGCATTATCTTAATTATTGGTCTTCCCTGAAATTAAATTCCACCGTTTATCATCATTATCCTAAGTAGTGGATGTCTTAACAGGTGTCAGTAGGATTTTACACCTTTCATCTTTCATAATTAGTTTCGCCTGCCGCTTTATACTTCGTTAACATGCAGATGAGAGAGAGAGAGAGAGAGAGAGAGAGAGAGAGAGAGAGAGAGAGAAATTTTTGGGGACATTATCGCCATTGCATTTACGGAAAGCGTTAAGCCCGTGTGGGGTTTTTCAACACAAGGAGTGGCGGAGGCTGGATCCGCACATCTCGAGTGAGAGAGACTACTGATGCTCATTGAAGGTTCACTAGTATGTTGCTCCCGACGTGGGTCTCTTACAGAGAGTGACCTGCCTATAGTTCTAGTTTTCCTATTATTTGGATAAGATACGTGCAATAGTTTGGTATCTTTGTTGAATTAGACATGTGCAACTCTTGGGTATCTTTATTGAGGAAACGTTTCGCCACACAGTGGCTTCATCAGTCCATACAAAGGAGAAACTTGAAGAACAGGAGGAGAATGAGGTAATCAGTCCCTCAGCCTTGAGTCGATGTGGTCAATCCATCAATCTTGAATAGAATACGGCATATGAGCGGAGAAGCAGCTTATAAACCGTAGACAGGTGAGGTGCAGCAGTCGTAGGTGGTGTCACATTTCTCCAATGTGGAAGTAGGTCGTGCCCAAGAGTTAACCATGCGTCTAATTCAACAACATGTCGGTTCTCTGAACCATTCATCTACAATCCTGTCAGACACTGCAACTTCTTGGGATCTTAATACTTGGGAATTCTTCACTTGCCTAACTCTTGGGCACGACCTACTTCCACATTGGAGAAATGTGACACCACCTACGACTGCTGCACCTCTCCTGTCTACGGTTTATAAGCTGCTTCTCTGCTCATATACCGTATTCTATTCAAGATTGATGGATTGACCACATCGACTCAAGGCTGAGGGACTGATTACCTCATTCTCCTCCTGTTCTTCAAGTTTCTCCTTTGTATGGACTGATGAAGCCACTGTGTGGCGAAACGTTTCCTCAATAAAGATACCCATGAGTTGCACATGTGTCTAATTCAACAACATGTCGGTTCTCTGAACCATTCATCTACAAGTTAGGTATCTTTATTCCGAAACTTTTCGTCTACACAGTAGGCTTATTGAGTCAACTAATGATTTGATGAAATTAAGACATGTGCAACATCTGGGTATCTTTATTGTAGACGTTTCGTCATCCAGTGGCTTTATCAATACAAATTCCAGGACATAACTTGAAGACAGTAGGACTAATATATATATATATATATATATATATATATATATATATATATATATATATATATATATATCCACACACCACATCACTCCTCCACCCACTACATCTCCACCCACTACATCTCCACCCACTACATCCCCACCCACTACATCAATGACACATTGGATCACTCATCAGATTACTACTTCTTGCAGAAAAAAAGAATGATCGGAATATATACCTCGATAAGAAAGGTAATGTTTAATTTATGGAGGAAAATAGGGCAGTTTGACCGTCCCAGAGAGGTTAAGTTACTTGGGGAATTACTACCGAGACGTGGCTTCTCGCCCGTAAATTTGTCCCCTTGTCGGACCTAATGTTATTTACGCGGCTGGCGGCGTTCTCAGCGACGCCGCCAGCAGCGCAAGAAAACTGCGACCTCCGCGACTTACAAAGGGGTTATGAGGAAACTGATAAATTCTGGATACTGATGCTGAACTCTCTGGCGCCGATCAAGAATTTTATCGAGGAATTTACTGAGGCGCGGCAATGAAACCGCCGACGCAGACCGTCGCTAAACGTCGTCATCGCCGCCGCCAGCGTCGTCACCGCCGCCGCCAGCGTCGCCATCACGGCCGTAGGTTCCTGGATGAGTTGCTTTGAAGCTGTGGGAAACTGGATCCTTAGCTTTTATTGCAACTGTTTCCACACAGACGAGTTGAAATTGAGACATGTGCAACATCTGGGTATCTTTATTGTAGACGTTTCGCCATCCAGTGGCTTTATCAATACAAATTCCAGGACATAACTTGGAGACAGGAGAACTATGTACAGAAGATGAGGTAATCAGTCCCTCAATCTAGCAGTAGGTGCGAAGAGCACCGTAGTCGTGGAGATTCTGAAGCAGAAGCAAGGCGCCTGACGCTTATATAGTAACGTCAGGTGGAAGTGGGACGGGTAGCAGACGAGTTACTGACCTATTTTAATTTTTAAAGTTCAATTAATAAATTATTACGAGGACCCCAATGGGGTTATCTTAGATAATTTTCACTATATAATTGTACTTATGTGTGCCTGTGCCTAAATAAACTTACAAGTGTTTGACCGATTTCTTGTGAATAATGACCTGCACTCCTTGCAACCCGGCTCTATCTTGGCCTGTGGTGTTTACTATGAAACGCTGGTTCATATTTGGGGGGTTTCAAGAAGAGGTTTAGGTTCTCTGCAAGCACTGATTCTGCTGACTTCTAACAGAGACTGTGGTGCCAGCCAGAGTGCCATCCTCTAGGAACAAGAGTATCTTGGTACAGACTTGGAATCAACTTCAACAACCTCTACTAGTGAGAATGGCTGGATTTGAGAGGGACCTGACCTCTCAACGTCTACATTCTTACCTCTACTAGTGACCTACGTCTCATCTCCTGGCGCTATATAAGGCTCCTTCCTATCACTTCAACTCCATATTGTTCCAGACTATGGAGCAATACTCTTCTCCAGACTGAGGGACTGACCACCTCAAAACTTCAAGGGTGATGGACTGATTACATCGTCTTCAAGTCTCTTCTGCTATCAACTTTGCTGTGCTCGACTGAAGAAGCCTACTGTGTAGGCGAAACGTTTCGAAATAAAGATACCCAACTGTTGCATATGTGTCTTACCTAACAACAGGAACAAGCAGCTGAGCTCATCCGTCAGCTTCTCGGTGAGTTTCTTGATGGATAGGTCACCCTGGAAATAAATGGTATAAAATACCGACACAATGGAAATATAAACACATATACTGCATATGTGTTTGTATTTCCATAGGTCACCCTGCTGAACACCTTCGCGCGAGCTCTCTTCGGGTTCGTCAAAGCGAAGAATCGATCCAATGTAGTAGGATTAGCTGCTGAACAGATTCAAAAACTAATACCAATTTAATAGAAGAATTTTGGCAAGTGTAGTTGGTTGGTAGATAAGACACATAGACAACATTTAGGCAACTTTATTTCGAAACGTTTCGCCTACACAGTAGGCTTCTTAAGTCGAGTACAGAAAGTAGGCGGGAGCAGTAGAGGTGTGAAGACGATGTAATCAGTCCATCACCCTTGAAGTGGTAGATTTGAGGTTGTCAGTCCCTCATCCTGGCTACATCTCAGTACTACTACTCTGCACCTCTCCTTCCGACAGTATTTAAGTCTCTAACACTGTCGCTTGATCTTCAGTTAGTTCCAGACTTTGGAACAGAACTTCTCCAGGCTGAGGGACTGACAACCTCAAATCTACGACTTCAAGGGTGATGGACTGATTACATCGTCTTCACATCTCTACTGTTCCCGCCTACTTTCTGCACTCGACTGAAGAAGCCTACTGTGTAGGCGAAACGTTTCGAAATAAAGTTGCCTAAATGTTGCCTATGTGTCTTATCTACCAACCTGTCGGTATTGTATACCATTTGATATTCAAGTGTAGTTGGTATTGTCTGCGATTGTAGCAGAAGATGCTACCTTGGTGAATCTAAAATCCCAACTGAGTTAATTTCAACAGGATGACTACTTCCCGGTATCTCCCTCCCTTCCTTCCTCTCGTTCCTCCCTCTCACACACACACACACACACACACACACACACACACACACACACACACACACACACACACACACACACACACACACACACACACACAAAGTTAGTTTTGGGTCCTAAAAAAGCACAAAGACGTGACCTGACTGGGACCGGGAGAGCGCGTCTTGAGAACAAGTCTTGCACGACTGTACAAGACACTGCCCTCCCAGGAGACTCCAGAGACACTGCCATTGCCTGCCAACCCATTCTGAGAGACGGTAATTCCCACTAACTGCGACTCAAAACCTTACTGGAAGGAATGACATCACTCAAGTCTCCCATGTTTCGTACGACGCAGCTTCGATTCATCCATTACTTTGCCCTCGATTCTGTTAGGTTATATTTCACGTTTGTGTATTTTGTATGTGTGAAAACTTTCACACATACACCAAAGATGAATATTTGATATCGTCATCGCCCTACTGAAGTCTCCTAGCTCAGGCTGATAGATTTCACCGCTTCATGTAAGTAATTCATCCTCCGTGATGGAACCTGACAGGTTGATAAATTAGACATATGTGCAACTCTTGGGTATCTTTATTGAGGAAACGTTTCGCCACAGTAAGCTTTTCTCTTACAATCTGGATGAAGGATGATGCAAGTCGACAGGTCGTGAGAAAGCTACTACGTTTGCATCCGTAGCTTTCCTATTTTAGTAAATATAGTTTGTGCCTTCGCCTGTAACCCCAGTGTCTCCAGGTGCTTGTGGCAAGCAAGGTATATAATATCGAAAAAATGTATAGACGACACACACGCAACGTGACGTAACTTTATTATGGAGACGTTGATGAACTCAACTCTATTGATCCACAATCACCACCAATCACACTGAACACAGCTTTAAAACTGATGAACACTGGGCCACAGTTCCCCCGCACTACACTGACACCTCCCCATCACTGCTTCTTGCCGATAGATCACCTTAACTCCCTCAGCACGTTCTCAATATCCGTCGGCTACGTGCCTTGATGCAAGAGAAAAGGTTCTTGATCCAAAATAATAGGACCTACCCTCACCATCCTCGATTCAACCCTGATTACCTCCCATTTCCCAGGCACTGCATGACCCATAATGGGTTTTGTCTTACTCCATGAAAAAGATGATTCATACATGTCTGACTGTCCTTTCACTTTTCTCTATGGTCGTCCCTTCTGCTGCCCTTTCTCTGCCTTTAGTTTAATATCTCCATTCCTTTCTCTGCCTTTAGTTTAATATCTCCATTCCTTTCTCTGCCTTTAGTTTAATATTTACATTACGCACCCCATACCCATCCTGTGGATGGTAGCTACAAGATTGCAAAGGCACATATAATGGGATCCAGTGACTGGGCACCCGTGTAATGATTAGCTAAGTAAGTTGCAGTGGTAAGCTAAGCAGGTTACAGTGGTAATAGTTTTTAATCTAGTCACAATAGTTACTAGTCACAATACCGTGGCTTCCACAAACACTCCACACTTCAGAAGCTTCAGAAGACGTTCAGGTCCGTCCAGAACAGATCGAAACGTTATCTAAAAGTCTTCCCCCCCCCCAACCTCGCTCTAACGTGCGAGTTGCTCGTGAATCGACAACTATCGTTTCCACTCTTTTTTTCTTTCTGCGCCTTTCCCTTGTAATCTCTATTCTTTTTTTCCCCGCGACCTGAGGCCAGACACTGACTCATCCACCGAGAGCCGAGTAATTCATGCATTTTCCTGTTTTTGATAAGCCTGGATTTTTTTTTATTCTTCTCTCGCACAGCTCATCAGTGGAAATAAAAATGGTTAAAAAATAATTTTCACATCCGGATGGGGCTCTCACTCGTTCGTATTAAAGAAAAAAAAAAGACGAAAGAAGCGCCGTTGCTCACAGATTCATCACTGCTAATGATCATAACTTTTGTACTCGTCTTTTGTCATTAATTATAAAATTGGGAGTCAAAAATTTGGCTCAATCAATTGAAAAGTCCTAGATTATACATACATATATATATACATACATATATATATATATATATATATAATATATATATATGTGTGTGTGTGTGTGTGTGTGTGTGTGTGTGTGTGTGTGTGTGTGTGTGTGTGTGTGTGTGTGTGTGTGTGTGTGTGTGTGTGTGTGTGTGTGTGTGTGTGTGTGTCTCTCTCGTGCCGAATAGGTAAAACTGGCCAATTAGCAAAAACTCTTTTAAAATCAAGTCCTTTCTAAAATTTTCTCATATACGTTTAAAGATATATTTTTCATTTATGTTAATGTAAAAATTAATAATTTTGTATCAAAAGAGCCTTAGAAAACTAGCCTAACCTTATATAAAGCGCAGTTTAATTTAGACTAATCCAACTAAATATATTTTAGATAAGTTTACAGTAATTTAATAATAAGCAATGAAATATATTTTTTTCGTTAGGTTCAGAAGGATTTTTGCGAAATTATTGCATACACAAATTTTCGCTTGCCTTATTCGGCAAGAAGAGCGTTGCTATTTAAGCAAAAAAACGCAAATTTTACCTTTATATATATATTTTTTACCATTATATATACAATTGTATTAACACATCGGCCGTCTCCCACCCAAGCAGGGTGACCCAAAAAGGAAGAAACGCTTCAATCATCATCCACTCCACCACTCTTGCCAGAGGCGTGCGTACACTACAGTTTAAAAACTGCAGGCACTGTGCTTCCCACTACATAAATGATGATTGGAAACGCTTTGATTCGTTCTACGAATGTCTAATTAGCCCTTTATTCTGACAAAATAGAGAGGGGTTGCGTATAGTCCGCTCCATCCGCTTCAGAGCATCACTAATGACGGTCTGATACTAATGAGATCTCCTTTGATGCTCTCGTGATTGTGATTAGCAATCTAGCTAACATTTGATAGGAATGAAAGGTAGGCGACCCTCAGCATCATCTACGTGTGCTGTACGCTATTGTTGGGAACGTGGCCGGATAGATGACCGACGGACACTTGACTAGACATTTGGCCGAACGAACATTGCGCCGACAGCCATTTGGCCGAATGCATAATAGACCGAACGGATAATTAGGTTAGGAAATTAATGACAGTTTGGCTATATGTCCATTCGGTGAAATGTCCGTCGGCGACGTGTCCGGCCAAATGTCCAGGAGCCGTTAGGACCACTTTGCGAAGCACTAAAACCCGCATGGGGGTCAAATTTGATCCGAGGAATGGAAGAATATTTCTTAGAAAGAGGGAAATCATGACCGCTTTAAAGAGCGAAATGTTGACGCTCGGGCGTCGTCTGATCAAAATGTGGCGTTTCGGAGGGACTTTGCAATGCCATTGTTGTTGGGTATGTATCAACACGGACATTCGCAGAATCTCGTAGCTCGACGGGTTCTTGATCCAAGGATTTGAAGCTAGCTTTCCTTCGATTAAATCTGATTACCTTCCATTCCCCAGGTATAACTCGTACGGCTTTAGCGCTTCCCCAAACAATACCAGCAACCAGCACCACCAACCACAACAGCCAACAACAACAATGTAAGAGTCCACGTGTTTCAAATTATCAAATATATTGAATTACAAATTACCACGTCACCAATTGCGTCGAAAATCACAAATTAATTTCACCTTTGTGAAACAGGTGGTGATATTCGGCAATTAAGAGTCGACTAGAAAAGTTTTAAAACCATTTTTTTTTTTTTGGCTAGAGAGGAAGATGACTGCGAGAGAATCCGTGGCACATCGTTCAGTTTGCGTGGCACATCGTTCAGTTTGCGTGGCACATCGTTCAGTTTGCGTGGCACATCGTTCAGTTTGCGTGGCACATCGTTCAGTTTGCGTGGCACATCGTTCAGTTTGCGTGGCACATCGTTCAGTTTGCGTGGCACATCGTTCAGTTTGCGTGGCACATCGTTCAGTTTGCGTGGCACATCATTCAGTTTGCGTGGCACATCGTTCAGTTTGCGTGGCACATCGTTCAGTTTGCGTGGCACATCATTCAGTTTGCGTGGCACATCATTCACGATAACAACGTTGTGAAGTGTGTGGATGAAGGGAAACGTTCTTATTGGCGAGTTTAGATCCTTAGACCTTGCTCACTTTAAAGGTCTTGGAACGTTTGTGTGTATTAAGGAACAGACAGACAATACTTGAATAAAAAAATAATTTGCTCATTGGAGAAGCTTAGGACGACGTTTCGGTCCGTCTTGGACCATTCAAGTCACACACTCTCGGACCGAAACATCGTCGTAAGCGTCTCTTTCCAATATGCGGATTATTTGTGTATCAAACATGCATTCCATCCAGTTTGAGGTGGCCTGGTGGCTAAAGCTCCCGCTTCACACACGGAGGGCCCGGGTTCGATTCCCGGCGGGTGGAAACATTTCTACACGTTTCCTTACACCTGTTGTCCTGTTCACCTAGCAGCAAATAGGTACCTGGGTGTTAGCTGACTGGTGTGGGTCGCACCCTGGGGGGACAAGATTAAGGATCCCAGTGGAAATAAATTAGACAGTCCTCGATGATGCACTGACTTTTTTTGGGTTATCCTGGGTGGCTAACCCTCCGGGGTTAAAAATCGGAACGAAATCTTATCTTGCCGTGACGCTAATTGTTTTCAAAAGCAGAGAGTTGGAACTACCCTCCACTTCCTCAGATCAAACCTGACAAAGCAGAGGCTTTACCATAAACACGTGAAAAAAACGTTCCAGTGGACAAGATGCGATTGCAAAAAACTTTTCAAGGGGAACGCAGCGATACCACTTCAGCGAGGGCTCGATACGGCGAAAGCTGTCAGTGGCCCCTATAAACCCCCAACAAAAAAATAGCAAACTGCGGCTGGCACCTTCCAGGGATTCCGGTCACTACAGCTGCGGAAATTAGACCGCAGCTCTTACTCTGCATCCCACAACTCATCTGAAAGTTTGAGTCATTTTAATCTAGGTCTCATGAGTGTGTTGGGTTCATCCTCCCAACTCATTAAAGACTTAGTGCCAAGTTTGCCCCCAAGTTGCTTGTCGGGAAATGCAATGAGCTTATAGTTTTGCTTCTCACTGATGCCTTGTATAGGATAAGGGTTACTAGCTTGCCCGCCTGAATAGGTATGAAAGTATATAAATGGGCTGAAAGTGCTTGAAGGAGTTCATTATAACTACCAACGTCCTGAAGGTCTTCATTAACAACCTACACGAGTCGCCTCTTCATAAATATCATTAAAATTATTAAATTCACGAAAAGTGCTAAATTTCGTATCATTTCAAAGTGTTGAGAGAGGCATAAGTTACGTAATTTATTTTTGTTAATGAGGCAGATGTTCCTACTTTAATTATGGTACTGATAAATAATTATATATATTTATATAATAATATATATATTTATATAATAATATATATATATATATATATATATATATATATATATATATATATATATAACGAACGAGTTTTCATCCACATTGTCAATGGCAATAGTGACTGTCTGGGCTTCTAATATGCAAATTGTATGCATGCCAAAGCTCGTGTTCCTGGAGGATGCTCTCTCTCTCTCTCTCTCTCTCTCTCTCTCCGCGTTAAAGAGTATCTTCCCTCTGCTGTGAAAGGCAGTATTATTTTATTTAATGGAGGTCAGCATCGAAAAGCTCACAAAGAACAATATTTCACAATAATATCGTCTGATGTCAAACTTTTTCAAGTGAGGAAAAAAGTGAAATTTGTGGAAAAAGGTCAGTGAACTAAAAAAAAAAAAACTATTACTCGAACTTGCCAGACTATTTTTAATTGCCACAACAGTTTAATTTTCAATTTCATTTACTGAATCATGTCTCAAATTGTTCTAACAATTTTAAACTTAATAAACAAGTCTTTACACAAGTTGTCCTCAACTGCAGCAAACATTTAGAGTTATTGTTTATGTAAACAACTCACAAACAGTTATTTTCAGGCCTTAATAAATAAAGTTTAAAAGCTCTCAACACTTTTTTTTAAGAGAATCCGAGGCCTCGTTGGCCCAATGGGATTTTTGTTTTGGACTATGACCTTAAATGGAAAATATTTAAGAGGCGGGTAGAGGATTCTGATAATTTTATATTTTGAATAGCAATAATAATAATAATAATAATAATAATAATAATAATAATAATAATAATAATAATAATATCAATAAAAATGGGAAAAAAAATAAAAAATAAAATACAACAGAAGGAACAATAAGAGACAAACAAAAGCATTATCCCCAAGGTAACCTTGATGATGAAACATTAGTTAGAAAATAATTACTAGAGAGGATATTCGTCAGAAAAAATATGTATCTGTATTCGCATTCATCACAACGGAATTTAATAAGTGTAGAAGGTTATGAGAGAGAGAGAGAGAGAGAGAGAGAGAGAGAGAGAGAGAGAGACACACAGACAGAGACACAGACAGACACAGACAGAGACACAGACAGAGAAAGAGAGACAGAGAGACAGAGACAGAGAGAGACAGAGAGAGAGAGAATATAGGCCAGTCCTTGGCAATGTACGGATATTAGATTACTTTATCTGGACGCGGAAACTGAATCGTAATGCATGACATAATCTAAGAGTCCTTCCCCTCAAGAGGCGCTGAAGGTGAAGCACAGTGTCTGGCCGGATGTACCCGGCACTCCGGGTGGAGGAACGACCTACCCTCCAAACGGGCAGGATAACCGGCTAAGTGGAACAAACGGCTTACCGAACGGGCGGTAGAACCCGCTCTACAGACGGACGGAACCAGCCAGTCAGCCGGCCAGGCGGACGGACGGAACCAGCCAGTCAGCCGGCCAGGCGGACGGACGGAACCAGCCAGTCAGCTGGCCAGACGGACGGGCGGAACCAACCAACCAGACAGTCAGCCAGGCGGCTGGAACAGCTGGCGAGGAAGCTAGACCAATTTTCTGCAGTTTGTTAGAGTTTCTCTTCTGAAATATTCCGGGATGAGAATAAAAGGTTATGGAGGCTGAGCCGAGTAATGGCAGTTTGCATTTGCAATTGGGAAAACAAAACTGCTTTTATTATTATATTTACGGGATGAGATAAACTCCCAAGAATCACTCAGCACCCGGGGAGGAAAATTGGAGGCGATCAAATGTGGTCCAAAGGAGCGTTGATCCCAATTTTTGGATCAAGGAACTCCCCACCAGCATCAAGGCACTTCAGCATCAAAGCACCCTCAACCAGCATCAAGGCACTTTTCTTGTCCTCGAAGCATTCGAAAAATTCTTAGAGCCTTAATGACCCGCAAGGTCATAGTGACTGATGAACCCATAACCTATTAAAAGGGTTCATTGGAGTCCTCGAGTCCATCCGATTTAGAATCAAACCCACAATTCTTATTAACCCTAACAACTGAGAGGGGTCTCTCTCACCCTCTCTGTCTCTTTCTCTCTAGCTGGGAATGAGGTGGAAAGCCTCGCAGTGGAAGCTTAGGGAGGACAGAGAGAATTGCTTCTCTCATGTCTTCTCCTTTCCCCAAGAACTGGTCTTTCACGAAGCAATTTTTCCGGCGGAGTGAGCAAACGACACTGAAAATGTTATTGCTCTTTTATCAACCCGCTTTTTTTTATGTTTTTTCTTCCCACGCGGATGTCTGCAAACTGTGTTCAGGGTGATTATGCTGGGTTGCTGCGCGTGCAGTGTGAGCTTGCGGGGGTTCGCTGCGAACTTAGGGGATTAGTTGCGAACTTGTAGAGGTTCACTGAGCTCAAAAGGGTTCATCATTAAGCTCGAGGGATAGGGAAGAAATTCACACTTAGCTTTAACTGATTTACTGTAAGCTCACTGTGAGCTGGACAGCATTCAGTGAAATTCAACAGCAAGTGTTTAGTGAACTCCAGCGTGTTCAGTTAACTCCAGCGAGTTCCATTAACTCCAGTGTGTTTACTATGAGCTCAAGCGCATTCAGCTAACTACATAGCACAAATAACCCGCACATAAAAGAGAGAAGCTTACGACGACGTTTCGGTCCGACTTGGACCATTGACAAAGTCAATGGTCCAAGTCGGACCGAAACGTCGTCGTAAGCTTCTCTCTTTTATGTGCGGGTTATTTGTGTATCGTTCCAGTCACGGTATTGTGCCTTTTTGTTATTTAACTACATAGCCTTCTAGCTTGACCAAGCTGTCATACGGAGTGGTGAGAAACACGCACCAACAGCCTCATCACACGCTCCAGTATGGTCACTGGGGCAAGCTTCCTCAGCCGAAGTTAATGATGAACTCAGCGGGGATGGGGGACTTCGAAGTCTGGACCCGAGCTCGTAATGAGGCTTTCTTGGAGACTCAAAGTCACGGCGAGTGGACTAGCAAGTGGGAAAAGGAAAATGGGGGTATATTTATTTATATAAATCTACACAACAACAGTCTTCCATTGGGATTAATCTCCTTATAGGTCGATGGCCGTTAAGCTCAAAGAGAAAGAGGATGTACCATTGGTTTTTCTGTGGGCACCCCGCGGAGGCCAGGCTCTCCTGAGACGCATTACCGGGAAACCATCCTCTCCAACCTCCATTATGTTGCTCAAGTGTGTCTTACCTTCCAAGAAGGGAAGGAGAGGTTGTGACTAGGGAAATTGTTGATGCAGCAACTGTTACTGCTGTTGCTGCTGAAGCATATTGAAGCCCAAATATAACGTATACATCGGACTTAAAGGCAGTTAGTGTATACGAGTGTTTGTCGTTGTAGTTGTTGTGGTTTTTGCTGTTGTGATTGTAGTGATTGTTGCAGTTGTGATTGTTGTTTGTGGGTGTGCTGTTGTATTTGTCTTTAGTTATTGTGGTAGACTGATTGTGATTGCTAAGGTTGTGGTCATTGTGGTGGTTGTAAATCAACCTTGTTTTGGTTGTTTCAGCCAAGACACTTCCATCACGGCAGGACAGCGACACAACCCATACAGTCTTAAATTAAATCTTTTTCCAGCAGCAGCCACGACAGCACAGCGCAAAGCTTCTCTCTACATTGGCCATGGAAGCTTCGCACTAAGCATAATCTTTGCAGCAGCCACTCCAGCTTAGTGCTAAACTTACCTCTGCAACAACCACGGTAGCTTCGCCCTGCAGAAGAGACCCTTCGGTAACATAACGAAGGCTGGAGGAGAACTTCTCAGCAATGTGTCTCAGGGAGGCTGAAAGGACACACACACACAGACACACACACACACACACACACACTTAAACATCATATATTTAAACTGCACGTATATTGCAGTGGATGTCTCTCACTCCAGTCTTCACTTTTTTTTTTTGTGAAAGCCTGTGTGTGTCGGTGTATGTCCTTAATGTATTTATGTCGTCTGCGACCTCTTCTCCTCCCATATTTTGTAGGATTAGATGCACAAGTAGGTGTAAGTGTGTGTGTGTGTGTGTGTGTGTGTGTGTGTGTGTGTGTGTGTGTGTGTGTATAGGTAGGTGTAGGTGTGATTAAAAGAGCGTAAACCTAAGGATTCTCAAAATAAAACAACGGAAATATAAAGGGGGGGAGGGGGTCGGGTCTCTAAAATAACACAAACCCATGGGGTTTCTCTAAAGGGAGGAACTCAAACCCACAAGCTCCCCAAAGAACGCAAACCCAACGGGCATTCTCTAAAGTCCGCAAACTCGTGGCGTTCCCTAAATATAAACTCGGCGATCAACGTGAAGAGTTCGGCATCATCAGCGAAGTATAAACACAGCGTGGATCCCTTCAGCGAGCAGCTCTGGGGAGAACGCCGCCCTCCAGACAGGAATTCGTTATGGTGTCGCATGCGATATCAGAATCCTTGGAGCCAAGGCCCGGCCTCCATAAATAATGATAATGTATACAATTCCCGCAGCAACAGGCGACCAGCATTTGCATACATAATACGTTACCTGCAGACTTGTCTCCCGTATCTTTTTGTCTGTCTATCTTTTTTCCTCTTCCTGTCCGTGTCTTATTGCAGCCTCTGTATTTATTTTCCAAAGTGTCTGTTCGATATACTGATCTTAAACCTACTTATTCATCTCACTCCCTCCCTCGATTTTTTTATATTAATTCAGGCAGTAATTTTGTGTGTTAGGTGAAGACAGTTTTCGTTGCTCTAATGGACTCTCTTTCTGTAAATTTACTCTAGAGGAGAAGTCAGTATATGACACTTACTCAGAAGAGATAGGTAGTGTCTTGTAACTTCTAGAAGCCTATTTCAGAGTGGCATAAAGTTTATTGTTGCTGTCTAGCATGTACAAAAGTGGCACGTGCAACACTTGGGTATCTTTACTAAGGAATCAATAAAGAAACCCCAGTGTTGCACATTTGTCTAATTTATCAACTTGTTTTTCTCTGAACCAGGTATCTACAAGTACCGAAACACTGATGAATAAACAGGTTGAAGATTATCACTGGAACAACGTTACTCTTTGTTACAAAGGAGAAGCAATTAATTTCTGCTATCTAGCATA
>NC_091352.1:11528632-11536132 GCF_038502225.1 Cherax quadricarinatus | reverse complement strand
GTGGAGGCAGCCAGACATCTCGTCAGATTGGTGGAGGCAGCCAGACATCTCGTCAGATTGGTGGAGGCAGCCAGACATCTCGTCAGGTTGGTGGAGGCAGCCAGACATCTCGTCAGGTTGGTGGAGGCAGCCAGACATCTCGTCAGGTTGGTGGAGGCAGCCAGACATCTCGTCAGGTTGGTGGAGGCAGCCAGACATCTCGTCAGGTTGGTGGAGGCAGCCAGACATCTCGTCAGGTTGGTGGAGGCAGCCAGACATCTCGTCAGGTTGGTGGAGGCAGCCAGACATCTCGTCAGGTTGGTGGAGGCAGCCAGACATCTCGTCAGGTTGGTGGAGGCAGCCAGACATCTCGTCAGGTTGGTGGAGGCAGCCAGACATCTCGTCAGGTTGGTGGAAGCAGCCAGACATCTCATCAGGTTGGTGGAAGCAGCCAGACATCTCATCAGGTTGGTGGAGGCAGCCAGACATCTCGTCAGGTTGGTGGAGGCAGCCAGACATCTCGTCAGGTTGGTGGAGGCAGCCAGACATCTCATATGATTGATAGAGGCAGCAGAGTTCAAGACTAAACCCGGGCCCTTCGCTTGTGAGCCAAAGGTACTACCACCTCCAGTCTAAGAGCCACCTTTTATATTTTCACCTGCACCATTTAGCATATATTGCCGGAAATCCCGAGAAACTATGTAGAAAATGAACTTCAAAGAGAATATCACGTTTTGGTAGACACCAATACGTGCATGCGTGTTCCTAGTGTGAATCATTGCTTTACACACACACAAAGAGGAATATATGATAATAACAAGATCTGTACGTGTCCATTACCTGATACTTCAAATATCTCCAGTTACTAACTTTATAAAATTTCCATTATCAATTTGTTGTCGTAACCAATTTTCACTTGCTGCTATAGTAACCAGGAGGGTCGGATCGTCCTGGACGCTAGCGACTTCCTAATGGACCTAAATGACGTCTAGGCTTTCTCTCGTACATATAAAATGTGCTATTAATGTTTCGTTATTATAAGTTGTTTAATTTGGAGCAGTTTGGTACAAGTAACTTGAGTAGCAAGAATGGCGTTATGTCGTAATCACTCAACAGGAAAGAGGATGTACATGAATGGTATGCAATCCTGACAAGCTAAAGAATTAGACGTGTGTGTAACATCTGGGTAACTTATTTGTAGACGTTTCACCATCCAGTTGTTTTATCAGTACAAATTCAAAGACATAATGGGAAGACTGTCAAACTATATACAAATGACGAGGTAATCAGTCCCTCAGCCTTGGAGTTGAAGAGCACCGTAGTCTTCAAGACTAAGGTGCTCATCACCAGATGTTGCACATGTGTCAAATTCTTCAGTAAAGAAATTGAGATGGTTCAGTCCTGTAGAAAGAGTGTAGCAAAATATGTCGATTAAGGTGTATAAAATTTTGGGCGAATGGAATGTTATATACAGAGCATCCAGGAAAAGTTTACAAGGAAGATAGTTTTGAAAAGTAGAGGCTTGAACATCCAGCAGACATGCAATAAGAACCTGAATTGATAACTGGAAATGGGAGTTACCATGGTTGCACTTTGAGTGTGATATCTGCGCACTTCTGGCGAAACGGCTAGGGAGAGAGTGGTGGTGATTGCTTCAAGTCACTAGGCCTCGACGCGTGGCTGTTGATGCATTAATAAAACTGGTTATGTCACCATCAGTGTGTAGTTTGTGTGTACTTAATTAAGCCATGTATTGCGCCACAAGTGAGATAAGATTTAATCCCCCTCCATCCGGGCTAATCCCTCCCGAATATAAATCCTGGAATACAACTCCCTGACTGCTCTTCTCTTGCCGATTAATTTAATATATCGTTGTCCTGTAAACACTGTCTGGTGACCCGAAAAATCATCGAATGAAACAGAGTTGAGATTTTTTTCTGTTACATTTTTCTCTGTTATTCAGTCGAAATTATTGGAAAATAAAATCCACAATACCGTGGCTGCAACAATTTACTGTTGACCTACAATTTAAAGAGGAAACTCCAGGCGATAATTCGGTCTATCCTGAACCATTATGGCCACCTGTTGTATCTTGGTTCTTGCTTCCCGTGTATATCCTGCTTCCGTCCCCTGGCTATATGTTGGTTATAGCTACCTACATATAGGAAGGGGACGGAAACCAGGATATATCCTGGTTCTCGTCCCTAGCTTATGTTAAGCAGCCAATATTAACAATAAGTATACAAGTTATAAGTTATCTAGATTGATAAACATGTCTAGAATGGCTTGTGCTAGGAAGCAACGACAATACTAAAAATGAACAAACGACACAAGTGTAGATTTTTTTTTGTGAAAAGTTTAATGTAGAGCTTTATCGAGCTTTTAATAAAGCTCTACACAGAGCGGAACTTTGTCATAAACACAGGTTGCTCTGCATGTTCCTTGTCTAGGTTACTGCTAACAGAACGTCCTTGTGTCTATACGAAGGTGGGCAGAAACCACACCTACTATACAACCTCTCATCTTTAAGCTTAACATTATTTCTGGATAGCGTTCTCTTGAGGAATTAGTCACATGTGCAACACCTGGGCATCTTTGAAGACGTTCGGGCAAGCAATGGCTTTATCAGTACACTGCGGAGAGGATAATACGAAGACGGTAAAAGAGGTGATCAGTCCCTCAGCCTGGAATCCAGTGTTCAGCACCTAAGTCTTGATTTGAATCCATGACGAGCGAGTCGTAAAAACCCACCCGTTTCGTGGTTTGTAATCGTGTTACTGTGATTTCGTGAATCACGAATGTATACTATTTGAATCATGACGTCAATACAAGGCCATGATTCAATACTATTTAAATCATGGCGTCAATACATTTCACTTTCTTCTTTATTAAGAAGGCAATACCGTAAACTTGTCTTCTTTTTCAGCTCACTGATCTTTCCATGTTCCATTTATTTTTTTTGCGTCATCTTGCGTCTCCAAACTCTAGCAAAAATTTTTTTTCTTAAGTACTCCAGAGTATTATTTTACCCTTAACGGCTGTTTTCCATTGAGATGGGATGATCCAAAGAAGGAAGCACTTTTACCAGCGTTCGTTCAATAGCTATCTTGGAAGAAGTGCGCAGGGAAGTGAAGGGTAGGACTGATCCAGCACTTCAGGTCAAGATCACTGCCATCATGGCACCTCCCATGATGGAAGTTCCTTTCCAAACCGAATCAAGTTTTCTTTCTGAAAGCAACAGAAATCTGTACTGTTACCAACCGTCCGCAATTAGCGGACGGAGGATGAGGCCTAGTAACTCACTACGCTGGAATAACCTACACAAGTTCAGAAATTTATAAAATACAAACCCAAAGAGGCGGTTAAAACACATGATATATGAAATAAGACCCAGAAGTTGCACAAATATCTAATTCTTCATGAAGTAAGAGAGACGCACAGTAAAAGGATAATTTGCTAAGGTAACATTCCGCCAGGAATGGCTTCTCCAGTCTAACAGAAATAATCACCGAGAAAAATGACACACTGATCCCTACGGCATTTTATTGTGGTATCCCCTTATCCACTAGGGACGATTATTATTATAACGAAGCGCCAAACCCATAAAGGTCATACAGCGGTGTCCACCAAGCTGCATTCCGTGTCTTGTTTACATGCTGTTCGTATATCGTGAGAAAAAAGATACTTATATGCAGCTCAGGACATTAGAGGAAATGCATAGCCACAGCTTCTTCAGTCCGTCTGTCCATATATCCCGCCTCTATTACAGGAAACAGACACAGACGGAGTGTACAGCTGTAGACCGATGGTAGCAAAGACCTAAGAGAGAGAACCGGAAAATATAAATACGTCATTCTTTCCTTCTGTGACGCACTACACCACACTTGTACGTCTCATTACACCTCCAATCATAAAAACAAAAAAAATACGAAATGTATGTAGCCGCGATGTAAGGTGAAAGTAAGATACAGTGTCACGTTAGCTTCCCATAAGTAAGATTAATGTTGTCTTGGCATGGGAGTCAGGAAGGTCATTTGCCACTATGCGCACACCATCTAAATATTAATAAAACCGAAAAATTCAAATACCATTTCATGTTTTTTTACGTAAATTTCAGATGTTTCGAAAAGAAAACCAAGAGTCAAATCGCGCTAAAAATGTCAAAATATGAAGTAAACAATATATATATACATAATATATATATATATATGTATATATATATGTATATGTATATATATATGTATATATATATATATATATATATATATATATATAAAATTTTTGCTATGCTATTTCCTCATTTTGTAACTGAAATATAAATAGATCAAAAAATGATTTCTAAACATTCAAAAATCCAGCCAAATCTGCGCCTACACAGCCTAGCATCCCCCCCCCTTAAAAAGACGCTCCAGGCATTTCGTTAAATCTGTTTACATCCAGCGTTTCAGGATTTTTTCTTTAACAAAACTAGGATTTTGGGATTGCCTATGTACAGAATAATCCTCATTAAGGTGCTTTTTATACCAAATATTTACAAAGGATTTTTTTTAACGAGTAAACGAGTATTACTGAACAAGTGCATAGATACTTTGAATACTGAAAATACAATTAAATGCTGAGAGAATAGAGTTTAGGAAAAAAATAGGCCAAAGTGCAATTACTACTGAAAATACCAAGACATTCTTCTAAAAAACACTGCTTTCAGTACTATTAAGATTCCTGCTCTATTTTCATTTCTCTTTGCAAACCTCGGTAATTTTATTTTGTAGTTAATATTTTGCAATTCTGGAAACCATTTTGTAACCCGTCTATTAAGTTCTTTTAACTGTTTTACTGCAATTTTTAAATCATGTTTTCTCTACCTAACTGAATTTTAGTCAGTCGAATGACTAGATTTTTTTTTCCATTATTATTATTATAATCAAGGGGGAAGCGCTAAACCCGGAGGATTATACAGCGCCTGTGGGGGGGGGATGTGGAAGGCATTCAGGCTTAATTCGGGGAACTGGAGCACAGATCCAATTCCCTAAATCAAGAGCCCCTCACCAACATCAAGGAACCTTCCTTGAGGGGATATTTTTTTTTTCCAGCATTTCACCATTTACATATGTGAAGCCTATTTTTTTACGTTTACAGCCGAGTCACCACAGTTTTGTAATTTGTATTAATTTGTATATCTACTGGTGTTGGTAGTTCTGGTAATATTTTTAAGGTAGTGTTGGTTGCGATAGTGATGTCAGTGAGTGGGTAGTTATGATGTGGTAGAAGTGGCACTGGTGACACTGGTGGCAGTGGCGGCACTGGTGGCAGTGGCAGAAGCGACGGCAGTGGGTGGAAGGGGACTAAGGATACTTGCGTGAGCCCCAAACACTGGAGGGGTGGGAAGCAGGTGCCTGGGGGACCAACACACCAACTACTTATGTAGATTGTCTCTACCCTAACACACGCCGTAAATATTGGAAAACTCCTAACAATATCTTGCCCCGGTATCTCCCTGTTTTTCTTTGCTTATTTACCGGCAAAATACTCCCAGCGATTATGTAGATGGGCGGTGTTACTTCAATAACATAGAAGGGGTGAGGGGGCTTTACGCAAGACGCTGTTGGGTATCAAACGACAGATAGTGTTATTTTCCTGGGCGATTTTCCAGCGTCAGACGAAAAGCACTCGCTGTTTAGATCATTGAGACTACAAGAAGCCCGTGGTACAAGAATAAAAAAACTGTACTGGAGCTACAAGAAATGATAAAAATGGTTGGGGTACTAGTACCATAGAAATAGGGTATTTGGTGTATATATATAGTGTGTGTGTGAAATGAGAGCAGAAATGTATACACAAATAGGAGCATATTTGTAAATATGTCTGTAGAAAGGTTAGTGTGCAGGTGACACTGCAGCTTTAATGACCCTCGTGTAGTTAGCTGACTTTAAAACTAATAAACCAAGTACCAGGGAAGCGTTAAATGGCTGTTAAATGGCGTGAGATTATCTTATCATGAGTCTTATAATCAGTGATGACCAAGTCAACAACACTTCCAAATTTCAAAGTTTTTAATTTGTAATTACTTATTTGCAGTATTATTATAATCATGGGGGTGAGCTAAACCCGTAGGATTATACCGCGCATGGAGGGGGGGGGGAGTGGAAGGTATTCAGGCTTAATTCAATAAGTGAAGTACGGCTACGAATGTGACTTTCTCTAACCAGTTTTTAAGTTCTTATTTTTTGTTAGTTACCTCTCCATTAATATCTGTACAACTGTCTTTAACAATCTCTGTTAAGAAAGTGTTTTTTTTCGGCATTGTGTTTCTCCTTACAGCTGACAAATGTACTCTCTTGTTCTTCCTTTTGGTGCGAAATTTATTCTGTGCTATTTTTTTTTAATTACTTTTATGATGCATGTGGCTGCCTGTATCTTCGTTTTTTTTTTTTTTTTGTAATTTCCATTTTGCAGCTCTGGAAACCATTTCGTAACCAATGTATTTTTTTTATATTTTACTGCGTTTTTGTATTATTATTATTATAATCAAGGGGGAAGCGCTAAACCCGGAGGATTATACAGCGCCTGGGGGGGATGTGGAAGGCATTCAGGCTTAATTCGGGGAACTGGAGCACAGATCCAATTCCCTAAATCAAGAGCCCCTCACCAACATCAAGGAACCTTCCATGAGGGGTGCGTTTTTGTAGACAAATGCTTCCTCCGCATATTTGAATTTTGATCTATCGAATGACCTTTTTTTTTTTTCAGCATTTCACCATTCATATATCTGAAGTTTTTTTTTTTTGTCAAGTTTACAAATATAGCATTTACTTTTTTTTTCCAGTGGTGCACTGAGGTGTTTTTCCTGTCATAATATGTCTGATTTTCTCCCAGTTCCAATGCCCCATTTATTTCAATATTCTATTAATTATATATATATATATATATATATATATATATATATATATATATATATATATATATATATATATATAATTTCGTATGGGGTTTAGTTTACTTTCAATTCCATTAAGAGACTTTTATCTCGATTTAGCTGAATTAAATTCCGTCGTCAATTTGCTATTGTTCAATTTATCTGTTCTTTTAGGGATTCACAGTAAAAAAAATAACATTGCGTAAGGATCGTTGCATCTTATATAAACATTAGTGTAGGAGTTTATTTCTTCAGATGAAATATTTCTGTAGTTTAAAATGAATCATCGGGGAAATTACTGGTCCGTGTGAGCCGTCACTGGGTATATTTTCCCAAGGGAATTATTTCTTCTCGGCATTTTATAGTATTTTCTCTCTCACAGTCTCTCATCCATAGATACTGGTTACCATTACTCTTCCATTGTGTTGTAGTTTCCAGATTACAAGGCCTGGTTGTGGACTGGGACGCGGGGGCGTTGACCCCCGGAACACCTTCCTTCTCTCCAGGTACGTCTCTGAGACCTGTAGAAATTTCATTTTTTAAATCCATGTGTAATCACAACAACAGTTTATTTGTCGAGCAATTTTCGTGATTCTCAAATTTGTTTA
>NC_091352.1:11501132-11523632 GCF_038502225.1 Cherax quadricarinatus | reverse complement strand
GCGAGAGAGAGGAGGGGAAAGAGGGGGAGACACAGGAATAGAGAGAAATCGAGACGGGGAAAGAGAATAAGAGAATAACAGGACCAATGGAAAACAACCACACACACACACACACACACACACACACACACACACACACACACACACACACACAGGGCCAGGAGCTGTGACACGACCCTTGCAACCACAATTAGGCGAGTACACATACTATACTTTGGGTATACTGGGTTACACAAATAATCATTTATATTCAAAATTTATTAATTAAACGGGGTCTTTCCACCTAAAATTTTCACCACAATCACCGCAACTACCACCGTCACAGTCACCACAACCACCACCACCATAACCACAGCTACCACCACCACCATCATAACCACAGCTACCACCACCATAACCACAAGTACCACCACCACCATAACCACAGCTACCACCACCATAACCACAAGTACCACCACCACCATAACCACAACTACCACCACCATAACCACAGCTACCACCACCACCATAACCACAGCTACCACCACCACCACCATAACCACAAGTACCACCACCACCATAACCACAACTACCACCATAACCACAACTACCACCATAACCACAACTACCACCACCACCACCATCACAACTACCACCACCACCATAACCACAACTACCACCACCACAACCACTACCACCACCACCACAACCACTACCACCACCATAACCACAACTACCACCACCACCATAACCACAACTACCACCACCACCATAACCACAACTACCACCACAACCATAATCACAACTACCACCACCATAACCACAACTACCACCACCAGCAACAACTATCACCACCACTATCACCACAACTACCACCACCAGCAACAATATCACCACCACTATCACCACAACTACCACCACCAGCAACAATATCACCACAACTACCACCACCAGCAACAATATCACCACCACTATCACCACAACTACCACCACCAGCAACAATATCACCACCACTATCACCACAACTACCACCACCACCACCATAACAACCACTACCACCACCATAAATACCACAACCACCACTATAACCACAATAACCACAACCACCACCATAACCACAACTACCACCACCATAACCACAACCACCACCATAACCACAACTACCACCACCACCATAACCACAACTACCACCACCATAACCACAACTACCACCACTATAACCACAACTACCACCACAACCACAACTACCGCCACAACCACAACTACCACCACAACCACAACTACCACCACCATAACCACAACTACCACCATAACCACCACCACCATAACCACAACCACCACCACCATAACCACAACTACCACCACCACAACTACCACCACCACCTCCATAACCACAACTACCACCACCACCATAACCACAACCACCACCACCACCATAACCACAACCACCACCACCACCATAACCACAACCACCACCACAACCATAACCACAACTACCACCACCACCATAACCACAACTACCACCACCACCATAACCACAACTACCACCACCACCATAACCACAACTACCACCACCACCATAACCACAACTACCACCACCACCATAACCACAACTACCACCACCACCATAACCACAACTACCACCACCACCATAACCACAACTACCACCACCATAACCACAACTACCACCACCATAACCACAACTTCCACCACCATAACCACAACTACCACCACCATAACCACAACTACCACCACCACCATAACCACAACTACCACCACCACCATAACCACAACTACCACCACCATAACCACAACTACCACCACCATAACCACAACTACCACCACCATAACCACAACTACCACCACCATAACCACAACTACCACCACCACCATAACCACAACTACCACCACCATAACCACAACTACCACCACCACCATAACCACAACTACCACCACCATAACCACAACTACCACCACCACCATAACCACAACTACCACCACCATAACCACAACTACCACCACCACCATAACCACAACTACCACCACCACCATAACCACAACTACAACCACCACCATAACCACAACTACCACCACCACCATAACCACAACTACCACCACCACCATAACCACAACTACCACCACCACCATAACCACAACTACCACCACCACCATAACCACAACTACCACCACCACCATAACCACAACTACCACCACCAACATAACCACAACTACCACCACCACCATAACCACAACTACCACCACCACCATAACCACAACTACCACCACCACCATAACCACAACTACCACCACCACCACCATAACCACAACTACCACCACCACCATAACCACAACTACCACCACCACCATAACCACAACTACCACCACCACCATAACCACCACAAACGCTTTGTAGAAATAAAAAATAAAAGACGATTAGATAGATGAAAGAAGTTATGTTGACAGTACTGAGAGTGACTATAATAACTTCCCCAACCTGGTTAATAACTATATTTATCCAGTGAAAAACTACCCATTAACTTAATTACCCTTCAATTAACCTAAACTTTCTGATCATTAACTCGTATTTATTTTTAACCTTCCAGTTATCAAGTTAATACATCTTCAGTAATGTTAATAACTCTCCCATTATCAGACTCATTATATACGTACACACACACACACACACACACACACACACACACACACACAAACACACACACACACACACTGAAGACTCAGACGAGTCACAGGGACGTTAGGAAGTATTTCTTCAGTCATAGAGTTGTCAGCAAGTGGAATAGCCTAGCAAGTGAAGTAGTGGAGGCAGGAACCATACATAGCTTTAAGAAGAGGTATGACAAAGCTCAGGAAGCAGAGAGAGAGAGGATCCAGTAGCGATCAGTGAAGAGGCGGGGCCAGGAGCTGAGTCTCGACCCCTGCAACCACAATTAGGTGAGTACAATTAGGTGAGTACACACACTATACACTGTACGTCAGGCCCATACTGGAGTATGCAGCACCAGTTTGGAACCCACACCTGGTCAAGCACGTCAAGAAATTAGAGAAAGTACAAAGGTTTACAACAAGGTTAGTTCCGGAGCTCAGGGGAATGTCTTACGAAGAAAGGTTGAGGGAAATCAGCCTAACGACACTGGAGGACACGAGGGTCAGGGGAGACATGATAACGACATACAAAATGCTGTGTGGAATAGATAATGCGGACAGACAGGATGTTCCTGAGATGGGACACAGAAACAAGGGGTCACAATTGGAAGTTGAAGACTCAGACGAGTCACAGGGATGTTAGGAAGTATTTCTTCAGTCATAGAGTTGTCAGGAAGTGGAATAGTCTAGCAAATGATGTAGTGGAGGCAGGAACCATACATAACTAAGACGAGGTATGACAAAGCTCAGGGAGCAGAGAGAGAGGACCTAGTAGCGATCAGTGAAGAGGCGGGGCCAGGAGCAGAGTCTCGACCCCTTAAACCACAATTAGGCGAGTACACACACACACACACACACACACACACACACATTGTATATCCCAGGTACTTAAAACTGGATATCACAAGCATATTTCTGCTACTGCAACTACATTAACAAAACACCATGAGCAAATCTTAGCTTCTGCAACAGCAAACACTGAAGACGGTGTACAACGAGACCGGACTGGCGTCTGTAATTCCAAACGCTGAAGACTGTGCACCGCGATCACAGCTGGGCTCACGTAAATACAAAGATTATAGCTGCAAATATTTTAGACTGTTTACCACAATCACAGACTAGCTCTCCTGTAACGCTCAAGACTGCTCACTACGATCACAAGCTGGTTTCGCGTAATAACAAGGACGAACTGCAAACACGACCACGTACTGAAGGCTCCTGTAACGCCCATCGCTCAAGACTTTACCACAAGCGCAGCTCTTGCCCCTGTAACTACGAAGATGCAAATCTCTCGCACGTCACTACACGCACTAAAGGGCTCGCGTTGATCCCAGAAATACGCGAAGTTACATTGGTTTTCCACACAATCGTGTCCAGCAAGCAGCATCCTCTCACTCTCTTGGGAACAATTTTCTACAAATGCTAGCGACGAAAGAGTGAACACAGATGATCAAGGAGTGAGTGGGAAGAGAAAACAGAAGTGTAACGAAAATAAAAAGTACTGTATAATGGAGAATAAAAAGATAAAAAACGAGAGAACTGACTGAGAATACCAAGAGTGCAGAGAGAGAGAGAGAGAGAGAGAGAGAGAGAGAGAGAGAGAGAGAGAGAGAGAGAGAGAGAGAGAGAGAGAGAGAGAGAGAGAGAGAGAGAGAGAGAGAGAGAATGAATACACAAAATATAGGGCTGATAGATTAATCTGGGACAGAGAACTCCAAACTCATTACTTACGTAAGATTAGCGCAGACAAGCCACCAATCAGGCAAGCCACACAGCAAACAAGGTAGCCACGGAAACCCAAACACGAAGCCGCATTATGTCGGGGTAGAGTATAAAATAAACATTATGTGAAACACAGTAGATAATACCTCTCACTGCATTACGTGGGAGTACAGAAGATATCTCTTACATTGTGCAACAGATAATATAACTTACCACAGCCGTATTACGGCCTTTAGAGGCCACTGTGGACCACATGTTATGCAGAACAAGACCAGTCTTGAAAGTCTCTCTTTTGGGACCACGTTTCACCTCGAGTACAGCTGCTATTTTAAGTTATAGAAAGATTCTGCTAGGAGCGAAACGTTGTCCGGATGGAGGTTTGTTTTACTTGTATCCGTTCATAATACTGGTCAGAGTCTAGCTTTTCAAGGCAGGACTGCATTGCAACGTGCCAACACCCGAAGTCTGACTGGCCAGAGACAGTGCCGCGAGAGAATAGCGGAGCATGGAATTTCCTGGCACTGGATGTCTCACATGGGTTTAGTGTTTAGTCCTATTACCAAGACCTTCGATATTTTAAATAATTTTTAACATTGGTTGATTAAAGAATAGAAAGGTACAATACCGAGTGACTCAAGAAATCGTAATGACACGATTGCAAACAAACCATACCCCCGGCCGGGATTGAACCCGCGGTCATAGAGTCTCAAAACTTCAGCACGTCGCGTTAGCCACTAGATCAGCTAGCTGGTCTAGTGGCTAACGCGACGGGCTGGAGTTTTGAGACTATGATCGCGGGTTCAATCCCGGCCGGGGGTATGGTTTGGTACAATACCGAGACTGGAACAATACACAAATAACCCGCACATAGAGAGAAGCTTACGACGACGTTTCGGTCCGACTGGGATCGTTTAAAAGTCACAGTATGGATTGTAAATGGTCCAAGCTTCTATTTGCGGGATATCTGTGTATGGTTGGTCGATTAGATTGTGGGTGGGTTTGATGGGATTAAATCCTACCGAGGGTCATTAAGGCTGCGAGTCACCAGTACGCCACCACTCAAGGATGCATCAGTCATTAAAAAAAGTAATTAAAGCTCTCAATGCATGTACACAGAGATGCTCACCTGTCTGTGTATACATACCTCTGCGTCTGAGAGCTGCGGAGATATTAACAGACGTTGCCGAGATGTAACTAGTTAGCCTCGTGCGGCTCGTTTCCTTATTCAATGCGGCTTACGAGAAAACCTCCCAAGTTTACATCCTGATCTGGATATTGTCTAGCGGGCCTCGTCGAATTCGTTAAATAACATCGCATGCAGCTTGCGAGCTATGGTTTTGGCCACACATGACACGATTCTGTGTTTCGTAGCAATGTTGTGGATTAATTCCTAGCTTTGATTATAAAATTTATAACGAAGACCTTTGAGATACGTCTCTCACACACTCTCACACACACACACACACACACACACACACACACACACACACACACACACACACACACACACACACACACACACACACACACACACACACACACAGTTTTCGTGTGCACAAGAAAAGTGACATCGTGGGAGCGATGTTACCTCATCTCCCACCTGGGCCAGAGGCAGCAATTTGTCCCTTAGTTTTTTTTTGGGGAAAAAAAAAAAATACTTTGTGTTAGGCAAGTTTGAAACTCTGGTGAGGCCCAAAGTGGCGTTAAGTGCACCCAGCCATCAACAGCAGCAGCTCCAGGGCCCAGAATTTTACAAAACACCGAAATAATGCTGCAGATTCCTTGCTATTTTATCACAAAAAATATTTACGGACCTTTGAGCAGCGCGTCACACACACACACACACACACACACACACACACACACACACACACACACACACACACACACACACGGGATAGCTACAAGGCCTTGGATCAAGATCCCTTCCCTTGAATATTGTTTTCGTCTAATTTTAGAATACCTGGAGAGAGTTCCCGGTCTGGGACCCGGCCTCCTGGTGGATCAGAGCCTGATCAACCAGGCTGTTACTGCTGGCTGCACGCAAACCAACGTACAAGCCACAGCTCGGCTGGTCAGGTACTTTTCATATCAAAAAAAAAGCGTGGATCATAAAAACGTGAATTTGATTAGGTGACTTGTAGTTAGGTAACAGCCCCTACTGACGTAACCTAAGGTTCAGTGTGTTAGGTGGAACATTAAAATGGTATAAAATACCGACAGGTTGTTAGGTAAGACACACTTGCAACAGTTAGGTATCTTTATTTCGAAACGTTGTTATTTCTAAGGTTCAGTCTTGGGTGATATAGAGAATGAAATGCTAGTCGCCTGTTGCACCTACTGACCCGGCTGTAGTGGGTGTGATTCTGTAGGTGACAGTTCACCTTGGGTAGAAGCCCCTTCTTCACAAATACCTAACGATTGGTAACTAGCGAGTACCTGAAAAGCCGGGCTGTGGCTCGCATGTCGGTTTACGTGCGGCCAGCAGTAACAGCCTGGTTGATCAGGCCCTGATCCACCACGAGGCCTGATCAAGGACCAGGCCGCGGGGGCGTTGACCCCCGAAAGCCCCCTCCAAGTATAAAATGAATGATACAATAGACATACAAGGCAAGCGAAGATTGGAGAACAGATACAAGAACAAAGACGAAGAAGAACACACAATTAAGTCTGACCCAAGAATGGTAAAAAGAATAGGAGCAGTAGAGAAGGGAAATACAATAAGAAAAACAATCAAAACAATCACGAGGGGTTTCTTAACATTAGAAAAAGCGAAGCCCATTATTCAATCTATTCTTTCATATCTCTTTTTTTCCTCCATTCCTAGTTCCACCCTATCTCTCTCCCTTCCCACTCCCAGTTTTACTCTTCCTTCAACTTTCTAGCCCCAGTTTTACTCTTCCTTCAACTTTCTAGCCCCAGTTTTACTCTTCCTTCAACTTTCTAGCCCCAGTTTTACTCTTCCTTCAACTTTCTAGCCCCAGTTTTACTCTTCCTTCAACTTTCTAGCCCCAGTTTTACTCTTCCTTCAACTTTCTAGCCCCAGTTTTACTCTTCCTTCAACTTTCTAGCCCCAGTTTTACTCTTCCTTCAACTTTCTAGCCCCAGTTTTACTCTTCCTTCAACTTTCTAGCCCCAGTTTTACTCTTCTTCAACTTTTAGCCCCAACTTTCTAGCCCCAGTTTTACTCTTCCTTCAACTTTCTAGCCCCAGTTTTACTCTTCCTTCAACTTTCTAGCCCCAGTTTTACTCTTCCTTCAACTTTCTAGCCCCAGTTTTACTCTTCCTTCAACTTTCTAGCCCCAGTTTTACTCTTCCTTCAACTTTCTAGCCCCAGTTTTACTCTTCCTTCAACTTTCTAGCCCCAGTTTTACTCTTCCTTCAACTTTCTAGCCCCAGTTTTACTCTTCCTTCAACTTTCTAGCCCCAGTTTTACTCTTCCTTCAACTTTCTAACCCAATTTTACTCTTCCTTCAACTTTCTAGCCCCAGTTTTACTCTTCCTTCAACTTTCTAGCCCCAGTTTTACTCTTCCTTCAACTTTCTAACCCAATTTTACTCTTCCTTCAACTTTCTAGCCCCAGTTTTACTCTCCCTTCAACTTTCTAGCCCCGTTTTACTCTTCCTTCAACTTTCTAGCCCCAGTTTTACTCTTCCTTCAACTTTCTAGCCCCAGTTTTACTCTTCCTTCAACTTTCTAACCCAATTTTACTCTTCCTTCAACTTTCTAGCCCCAATTTTACTCTTCCTTCAACTTTCTAGCCCCAGTTTTACTCTTCCTTCAACTTTCTAGCCCCAGTTTTACTCTTCCTTCAACTTTCTAACCCAATTTTACTCTTCCTTCAACTTTCTAGCCCCAGTTTTACTCTTCCTTCAACTTTCTAGTCCCAGTTTTACTCTTCCTTCAACTTTCTAACCCAATTTTACTCTTCCTTCAACTTTCTAGTCCCAGTTTTACTCTTCCTTCAACTTTCTAACCCAATTTTACTCTTCCTTCAACTTTCTAGCCCCAGTTTTACTCTTCCTTCAACTTTCTAACCCAATTTTACTCTTCCTTCAACTTTCTAGCCCCAGTTTTACTCTTCCTTCAACTTTCTAGTCCCAGTTTTACTCTTCCTTCAACTTTCTAACCCAATTTTACTCTTCCTTCAACTTTCTAGCCCCAGTTTTACTCTTCCTTCAACTTTCTAGTCCCAGTTTTACTCTCCCTTCAACTTTCTAGCCCCGTTTTACTCTTCCTTCAACTTTCTAGCCCCAGTTTTACTCTTCCTTCAACTTTCTAGCCCCAGTTTTACTCTTCCTTCAACTTTCTAGTCCCAGTTTTACTCTTCCTTCAACTTTCTAACCCAATTTTACTCTTCCTTCAACTTTCTAGCCCCAGTTTTACTCTTCCTTCAACTTTCTAGTCCCAGTTTTACTCTCCCTTCAACTTTCTAGCCCCAGTTTTACTCTCCCTTCAACTTTCTAGCCCCAGTTTTACTCTCCCTTCAACTTTCTAGCCCCAGTTTTACTCTCCCTTCAACTTTCTAGCCCCAGTTTTACTCTCCCTTCAACTTTCTAGCCCCAGTTTTACTCTCCCTTCAACTTTCTAGCCCCAGTTTTACTCTCCCTTCAACTTTCTAGCCCCAGTTTTACTCTCCCTTCAACTTTCTAGCCCCAGTTTTACTCTCCCTTCAACTTTCTAGTCCCAGTTTTACTCTCCCTTCAACTTTCTAGCCCCAGTTTTACTCTCCCTTCAACTTTCTAGCCCCAGTTTTACTCTCCCTTCAACTTTCTAGCCCCAGTTTTACTCTCCCTTCAACTTTCTAGTCCCAGTTTTACTCTCCCTTCAACTTTCTAGCCCCAGTTTTACTCTCCCTTCAACTTTCTAGCCCCAGTTTTACTCTCCCTTCAACTTTCTAGCCCCAGTTTTACTCTCCCTTCAACTTTCTAGCCCCAGTTTTACTCTCCCTTCAACTTTCTAGCCCCAGTTTTACTCTTCCTTCAACTTTCTAGCCCCAGTTTTACTCTTCCTTCAACTTTCTAGCCCCAGTTTTACTCTTCCTTCAACTTTCTAGCCCCAGTTTTACTCTTCCTTCAACTTTCTAGCCCCAGTTTTACTCTTCCTTCAACTTTCTAGCCCCAGTTTTACTCTCCCTTCAACTTTCTAGCCCCAGTTTTACTCTCCCTTCAACTTTCTAGCCCCAGTTTTACTCTCCCTTCAACTTTCTAGCCCCAGTTTTACTCTCCCTTCAACTTTCTAGCCCCAGTTTTACTCTTCCTTCAACTTTGTAGCCCCCGTTTTACTCTCCCTTCAACTTTCTAGCCCCGTTTTACTCTTCCTTCAACTTTCTAGCCCCCGTTTTACTCTTCCTTCAACTTTCTAGCCCCCAGTTTTACTCTCCCTTCAACTTTCTAGCCCCAGTTTTACTCTCCCTTCAACTTTCTAGCCCCAGTTTTACTCTCCCTTCAACTTTCTAGCCCCAGTTTTACTCTCCCTTCAACTTTCTAGCCCCAGTTTTACTCTCCCTTCAACTTTCTAGCCCCAGTTTTACTCTCCCTTCAACTTTCTAGCCCCAGTTTTACTCTCCCTTCAACTTTCTAGCCCCAGTTTTACTCTTCCTTCAACTTTGTAGCCCCCGTTTTACTCTTCCTTCAACTTTCTAGCCCCGTTTTACTCTCCCTTCAACTTTCTAGCCCCAGTTTTACTCTTCCTTCAACTTTCTAGTTTTACTCTCCCTTCCCTAGTTTTACTCTCCCTTCAACTTTCTAGCCCCAGTTTTACTCTTCCTTCAACTTTCTAGTCCCAGTTTTACTCTTCCTTCAACTTTCTAGCCCCAGTTTTACTCTTCCTTCAACTTTCTAGTTTTACTCTTCCCCCAGTTTTACTCTTCCTTCAACTTTCTAGCCCCAGTTTTACTCTTCCTTCAACTTTCTAGCCCCAGTTTTACTCTTCCTTCAACTTTCTAGCCCCAGTTTTACTCTTCCTTCAACTTTCTAGCCCCAGTTTTACTCTTCCTTCAACTTTCTAGCCCCAGTTTTACTCTTCCTTCAACTTTCTAGCCCCAGTTTTACTCTTCCTTCAACTTTCTAGCCCCAGTTTTACTCTTCCTTCAACTTTCTAGCCCCAGTTTTACTCTTCCTTCAACTTTCTAGTCCCAGTTTTACTCTTCCTTCAACTTTCTAGCCCCAGTTTTACTCTTCCTTCAACTTTCTAGTCCCAGTTTTACTCTTCCTTCAACTTTCTAGCCCCAGTTTTACTCTTCCTTCAACTTTCTAGCCCCAGTTTTACTCTTCCTTCAACTTTCTAGCCCCAGTTTTACTCTTCCTTCAACTTTCTAGCCCCAGTTTTACTCTTCCTTCAACTTTCTAGCCCCAGTTTTACTCTTCCTTCAACTTTCTAGCCCCAGTTTTACTCTTCCTTCAACTTTCTAGCCCCAGTTTTACTCTTCCTTCAACTTTCTAGCCCCAGTTTTACTCTCCCTTCAACTTTCTAGCCCCAGTTTTACTCTTCCTTCAACTTTCTAGCCCCAAGTTTACTCTTCCTTAACTTTCCCCAGTTTTACTCTTCCTTCAACTTTCTAGCCCCAGTTTTACTCTTCCTTCAACTTTCTAGCCCCAATTTTACTCTTCCTTCAACTTTCTAGCCCCAGTTTTACTCTTCCTTCAACTTTCTAGCCCCAGTTTTACTCTTCCTTCAACTTTCTAGCCCCAGTTTTACTCTTCCTTCAACTTTCTAGCCCCAGTTTTACTCTCCCTTCAACTTTCTAGCCCCAGTTTTACTCTCCCTTCAACTTTCTAGCCCCAGTTTTACTCTTCCTTCAACTTTCTAGCCCCAGTTTTACTCTCCCTTCAACTTTCTAGCCCCCGTTTTACTCTCCCTTCAACTTTCTAGCCCCCGTTTTACTCTCCCTTCAACTTTCTAGCCCCCGTTTTACTCTCCCTTCAACTTTCTAGCCCCCGTTTTACTCTCCCGTCAACTTTCTAGCCCCCGTTTTACTCTCCCTTCAACTTTCTAGCCCCCGTTTTACTCTCCCTTCAACTTTCTAGCCCCCGTTTTACTCTCCCTTCAACTTTCTAGCCCCCGTTTTACTCTCCCTTCAACTTTCTAGCCCCCGTTTTACTCTCCCTTCAACTTTCTAGCCCCCGTTTTACTCTCCCTTCAACTTTCTAGCCCCCGTTTTACTCTCCCTTCAACTTTCTAGCCCCGTTTTACTCTCCCTTCAACTTTCTAGCCCCGTTTTACTCTCCCTTCAACTTTCTAGCCCCGTTTTACTCTCCCTTCAACTTTCTAGCCCCGTTTTACTCTCCCTTCAACTTTCTAGCCCCAGTTTTACTCTCCCTTCAACTTTCTAGCCCCCGTTTTACTCTCCCTTCAACTTTCTAGCCCCGTTTTACTCTTCCTTCAACTTTCTAGCCCCCGTTTTACTCTTCCTTCAACTTTCTAGCCCCAGTTTTACTCTTCCTTCAACTTTCTAGCCCCAGTTTTACTCTTCCTTCAACTTTCTAGCCCCGTTTTACTCTCCCTTCAACTTTCTAGCCCCAGTTTTACTCTTCCTTCAACTTTCTAGCCCCAGTTTTACTCTTCCTTCAACTTTGTAGCCCCCGTTTTACTCTCCCTTCAACTTTCTAGGCCCAGTTTTACTCTTCCTTCAACTTTCTAGTCCCAGTTTTACTCTTCCTTCAACTTTCTAGCCCCAGTTTTACTCTTCCTTCAACTTTCTAGCCCCAGTTTTACTCTTCCTTCAACTTTCTAGCCCCAGTTTTACTCTTCCTTCAACTTTCTAGCCCCAGTTTTACTCTTCCTTCAACTTTCTAGCCCCAGTTTTACTCTTCCTTCAACTTTCTAGCCCCAGTTTTACTCTTCCTTCAACTTTCTAGCCCCAGTTTTACTCTTCCTTCAACTTTCTAGCCCCAGTTTTACTCTTCCTTCAACTTTCTAGCCCCAGTTTTACTCTTCCTTCAACTTTCTAGCCCCAGTTTTACTCTTCCTTCAACTTTCTAGCCCCAGTTTTACTCTTCCTTCAACTTTCTAGCCCCAGTTTTACTCTTCTTTCAACTTTCTAGCCCCCGTTTTACTCTTCCTTCAACTTTCTAGCCCCCGTTTTACTCTTCCTTCAACTTTCTAGCCCCAGTTTTACTCTTCCTTCAACTTTCTAGCCCCAGTTTTACTCTCCTGTTCCAGTTCCCATTTTCCTCTATTTCTTTCTAGGTCTCATTTTTCCACCCTCCCCTTATTTCCTCCCTTTCGTTCCTAGTTTCATTCTTCCACCCTCGTACTTCTATCCAGTCTTCCTTCTCTCCTAGTCCTCCCTAGCTCTCAACCAACAATTTCCTATCACTTCCCCTCTAGTTTAAAACTATAGAGCTTAATGCAAATAAATTTAGGCCTAATTTATAACACACATTTACATGCCCTCTGAAAAATATTCACAATAATAATAAATCTTAAAAAGTTAATTAATTTAGTAAATAAAGGCATGGCGCTTGAAAATACACTAATCCAATAACTGCAACAAATCAATCAGCTTAGAGATTATTCAGGCAAGAAGGGATACGAGAGAAGATTTAATTTTAAATTTAAATGGGAAATGCTAAGAATAAAACCAATTCAAATAGATCATCCAACCAATCTGGAAGAAAAATTATTAATACCCCGATATGAAATGGCAGCGTCTAAATACAATTTGGTAACGACATTTCAGTAGACACACCGGGGCGGCAGAGGGTGTAATCTCCCAGCTTTCAGTATGAAAGGAATATTTCGTGAGAGGGGTGAATTGGGATTCAGAGAAACGACCAGACTTGATAAATGCTGCCGGGCAACCTACTGCCAGGAATGTCTGGGCGATGAGCAAGACGCTGGAGAATTAAGATTAAAAAATTAGTTGACAAGGAACTTGAAATTAGTTTTTAAAGCAGGACAAATAGTTGTTTATATACCATAAAGAGGCGAGAAGCAACTCGTGGGAAGATGATAAACGTGAAAATTAACAGGAAAGGAGTGATTAAAAAGTGGGAACCCGCTTTAATAAAAAAAAAATGGAGGATTTTTTTTGAAAAGAAAAAAAAAAAGAATAATCAGAAAAAGAACAAGCTAGAAAACCTTACTTTTGTTGTGACATTTCTGTTGTATAGAGCTCGACCAAGTCTTAACCTGATAAACCTCTAACCCTAGAAAGGTTTCAAAACCTTTGTCCTGAAACCTTCCTAGTGATTATTCTCCCTCTTGTTCTGAAAAATGTCCTAAAAAAAAAAAAAAACTCGTTACGTAGCTTGTCTTTACCCTTTCCCAATATCACTGTTTACAGTGTACCAACGTTAATCAACCAAGCATTGACTTCCTCGTATATAACAACCATCCAGGTCAACTGTTATGTCAGACTGTTAAGGTCATTTCACGCTCTAATGAGCCAACGACAATATAATCATTATAAACTCTCGACTGCTGGGAAAAGTATGCCATGTAATTCCGGACTTTTGCTGCTGTTTACAATTTATGATAATTGGACCCGGCCAGCAGGGGATCCCAAGAATAATATAGCAAAGTAATTACTGTATTTTCTCAGAATAACATTCAGACGATTATGACAGAAAAGTCAAGATTCTCAGGTTATAAGATTGTGACGATTTTGATATCTATACTTATTATCGCACTATGAGATCTGGACGATTTTCGTACGTATACATATTAGGCTAATGACTGGGATGATTTTCGTACGTACACTTACTGTCAGACTGACTCTGGGATGATTTTCGTACGAATACTCATTATCAGGCTATGAATTGGGATGATTTTCATACGTACACTTATTATCAGGCTATGAGATTTGGATGATTTTCGAACGTATACTTATATTCAGGCTATGAGATTGGGATGATTTTAATGGGTGTGCACTTTTAAATTTTGAACATTTGTGTGTCTTTGACACTCCTCGTCACTCTCAATAGAGCTATAAGCCACTGTCTCCTGGCAGCCCACAGGCTTTTATTCACTCTGTCACGGCACTCAGCAAGAGAGTGAAATACCTTTGAAGGGCTCGTAGCTTGCCAGCTCTCTGATCTTACAAGGTAAAGTGACATTTGTCTTGTCTCTCAGTTTCTAACAGTGACGTAATAAGGAAGATTTTTTTTTTTTGTAAAAACATAAGTTACCTCCTGGAAAATAATTTTATTGAGGGATGTTGCTTTAGATTTATTCTCTTTTTATGTCCTATTGTAGTGAACCGCACTACCCTAGTGTGGTGAACCACACTACCCTACTGTGGTGAACCGCACTACCCTACTGTGGTGAACCGCACTACCCTAGTGTGGTGAACCACACTACCCTAGTGTGGTGAACCACACTACCCTACTGTGGTGAACCACACTACCCTACTGTGGTGAACCACACTACCCTACTGTGGTGAACCACACTACCCTACTGTGGTGAACCACACTACCCTACTGTGGTGAACCACACTACCCTACTGTGGTGAACCACACTACCCTACTGTGGTGAACCACACTACCCTACTGTGGTGAACCACACTACCCTACTGTGGTGAACCACACTACCCTACTGTTGTGAACCACACTACCCTACTGTGGTGAACCACACTACCCTACTGTGGTGAACCACACTACCCTACTGTGGTGAACCACACTACCCTACTGTGGTGAACCACACTACCCTACTGTGGTGAACCACACTACCCTACTGTGGTGAACCACACTACCCTACTGTGGTGAACCACACTACCCTACTGTGGTGAACCGCACTAGGGTAGCACTTGCCAATTATTTAAACAAATATTTTTGCAGAAAATTTGGAGTTATAAAAATGTCTAAGAACTGACAGACTCTGGATTTTTTTTAATTATCAAAGCTAATAAATTATTTTTTTTTCTGAACATACAAAGCAATATTCTTTTCTCAGTTTTTATCTATGTGCGGAATGAATGTGATTTCTGCTAGTATGAAAATAATGTTCACATCAGTGCTACTGGTAACTGAAAATCTGTACAGAATTCGTGTACAGTGAATGTACTGCAAGACAGAGAAAATAAGGGCAGGTGACCTGTGCTACTGAAGTTGCCATCCATGACTGCCAGCCCGGCATTAATAATTTGTGCATGACATTTGACTGAATTTTGTTCATACGTGTGTGTAATTTTGGATTTTGTTCATCCGCGTGTGTAATTCTGGCTTTTGTTCATCCGTGTGTGTAACTTTGGATTTTGCTCATTCGTGTGTGTAACTTTGGATTTTGCTCATTCGTGTGTGTAACTTTGGATTTTGCTCATTCGTGTGTGTAACTTTGGATTTTGCTCATTCGTGTGTGTAATTTTGGGTTTTGTTCATCCGTGCGTGTAATTTTGGGTTTTGTTCATCCGTGTGTGTAATTTTGACTTTTGTTCATCCGCGTGTGTAATTCTGGCTTTTGTTCATCCGCGTGTGTGTGTGTGTAGTTTAGAGACAACGCTGATGAACAGTTGTAACGACGAGCTGCAATTCCCAACAAACGGACCATAACAGCTTAGACACAAAATCTTAAAACACATAACACTTCACCTTGCATCTGCTGCCTTTGACACCAAGATGCTCATCTTTGTTGGTAACACCCCAGATAAATATAACATCCTTGCAGTGTAGTATCGTTCGCACACCTAGTGATGCTGCATCCACGTAGCGTAGCTGTTTTGTGCACGCCGCTAACACAGCATTGTAGCCATATTGAGGCTTGTGAAGAAGCCGAGACTAGCTGGGTCCTGTAGCAGCCTCAGGAAAAGCTTGGTCTTGCTTCATGGTAGAAGACCTACCATGCATGGTAGGTCTTCTACCATGTATGGTAGAAGATTTTCGTTTTATTTACCCGATTTTGAAAGAACGGTAGAAGATTTTCGTTTTATTTACCCGATTTTGAAAGAATGATATATATAAAGAACTGGAACAATACACAGATACCCAGCATACAGGAGAGAGAAGCTTACGACTTTGTAAATGGTCCAACTCGGACCGAAACGTCGTCGTAAGGTTCTATGTACGAGATGTGTATTACTTTTCACTGTGTAAAACACCGATCTGGGTTCTCTGGCTTCACGGTTATTGTAACCGTCTGTTATAAGAATTTATTTTACACCATTAATGGCCGTTTATTACAATCTTGTTTATTATAATGCTTATTACAATGTTTATAATGTTTATAATGCTTATTACAATCATGTTTATAATGTTTATTATAATCATGCTAAACTCCTGTGGGTCATATAAGTCTTGGGAATGGGTGACATTCTAGTTTGATCTTAGGGGAGAATAGCTCCAATTCCTTGGATGATGAGCCAGTTATCAGTCTCAAGGCATCCTCCTTGAGTTCAATTTACTTGCTATTATTATTGTTACATTCACTGGTAAGCTCTAAACCAACTGGGGTAAGAATGCTTGGGGAATGAAAGGTTACACAGAAGCTAAAACTAGTGGGATGGCAGTTGGTACCAAGGGAGGCCGGCAGTTGGTACCAGGGGGGACGGCAGTTGGTACCAGGGGAAGCCGGCAGTTGGTACCAGGGGGGACGGCAGTTGGTACCAGGGGAAGCCGGCAGTTGGTACCAGGGGAGGCCGGCAGTTGATACCAGGGGGAAGACGGCAGTTGGTACCAGGGGAACTTGTACCCTCTTAAGAATTTAGTGGTGCCGTAGTTTAAGGAATAAAGAAAGTATCTAAGTGGTGGACGACTGGCTCTCAAGAGAGCCGAAGATGAATTCCCATTGTAGTAGAGAGTTCCCTGTTGCTTGTCTTTATTCCTGTACTTTAGTGGGCAATGAACGTCGCCAGCACAAAGTGAAACCAGAGTAAAGTTTGCCAGTTTCTCTCACACGGCCTTCTACAGAATGTGATGTGTTGGTGTGTGCGTGCGTGCGTGTGTGTGTGTGTGTGTGTGTGTGTGTGTGTGTGTGTGTGTGTGTGTGTGTGTGTGTGTGTGTGTGTGTGTGTAAGTAATAAACGAATACAAAACCGAAGCGAAGTGGTGTATGTTTGGCCCCCTTAATCCGAAGTTTCTCTCTTCTCTCAACCCCTTCCCCCTCCACACACACACACACACACACACACACACACACACACACACACACACACACACACACAAAACCCTCTCACATACACATAACCAATCACACACACACAATCACACCACCCCCACACACAAACAAAGAACTACACTGAAGGAATAAGCAAAGCCTTGCCAGGCACTTTTAAGTTTGCCGAAGTAGTTCTTGCGCCTCCCACCCGTCACGCGAAGCAGTGATCTTCCCACATTAACACAACACACCTCTTATTATTTTACTTTTTATTTTCCCGTCTGTAGTGTTTCCTAAGTAACTCCCAACATTCCTCCTTTACATCTCGAAAATGACAAAAATGAAATGTATGTAAATCACGAAATTGGTAGGACTTGACTCCATGTTTGCGATCACATTACGATTTCGTGATTTACGGAATAAAAATGTTGCGAGTCACGAAATGAAACGTCTTACGTTTTCTATCACTATCTCTTTGGAGGAGCGTTAAGCCCATAGGGGTAGAGATGAAAAGCATTGAGGCTTAATTCGGGGAACTGGAGAATGGATCGAATTCCCTAGATCAAGAGCCCCTCCATCAGCATCAAGGAACCTCCCGTGAGGGGTTACTTCGCTAGAAACCCATATTCTTGCTCCCGTCTCACAAAACCAGACGGGCTTTACGCATTTTTTAAAACAAGGCTTTGAGGTTTTTGACACGGTTGTTTAAGAATCTCGCGTATGACAGGCTATATTTTGCAAGTAAATTCATCATATAAGTCACGAATTTAAGGAAGATCATCACTGGGTAAACCATCACTAAGATAAAGATGCACCCACACGCAGGCAGGCTGAATGCCAGCTTCAAGTTACGAAATGTGATTATTATAATCAAGGGTGGAAGCGCTAAACCCGTAGGAGTATACAGTGTCTGTGGGGGGGATGGAAGGTATTCAGGGTTAATTCAGGGAGCTGGAGCACAGATCCAGTTCCCTAGATCAAGAGCCCCTCACCAGCGTCAAGGAACCTCCCTTGAGGGGAAACTGTGATTAAAATGAATGCGTGCTGAGCAGGTTTTCTTGGTTGGAGAGTAACGCTGACTTAGGTAAAAAGTAGAAGCATTCCATGATTTCGAAAAAGATTTTTTATTTCTTTTTCTACAGCGAAACGTTGTTTAAATAAAGGCTTTTCTGTGTACTTCATTTTTTTTACCATATGCGTTAGAATTTATGAATTAAGATTTGACTATAAGTCCAACATATGCTAAGAACTAAACGCATGTGCAACACTTGCGTCTCTTTATAGATGTTTGGTCAAACGCTTCCAAAAAACACCTGGCAAAATATCTCCATGGAAAAATACCCGGGTACACAGGTGTCAAAATCCTCATCAACTCGGTATTGTATACACTTACCGGCGCTCCCAAAGGTAAACAAAGGATTGAAATCCATTCATTCAACTCAATTCCTTTAAAAGAATTGACCTTCTATTTGGCCGCTAATGCATATTTTATGTTAGAATATTTTAAATATGTAATTTGTACAAATATTAATTTGTAATATGTACAAATAAATATTAAATTATATATGAAGTCTACTGGTAGGCAGTCATTAAAATATTTTTTTTTTAGTTATGAATGAGAATGCATGGATGAATTTTGAACTTATTCTCAGTATGAACAAAAGATGTTGGGCTTAAGGGTTTGTTTAGTAGTCGAATTTCCAGACTATCTAAATCCTTCGTGTTCGTTCATTGTTATTTTCACATTCTTACAGGATGACGAGTGGCACTGGTGTGCTGAACCTGGGTATCGTTATGAATATGGAAATGAATATGGCACTCGTGTCTATTTTTCAACGTGTAGGTAATGTGACCTATTAGTAATAAGTTTGGTCACAGGAATGCCTCCTTCCCTTTCAAAACACACACACACACACACCTACACACACACAACAGGCCTAGTGTCTAATCGACATGTGCCTAGGACAAAATGGTAACTAACTAACACACACACACTCTTCCTCCTCCCTCTCCCCCTTCCCCCCCCTTCCCCCCCCCTCCCCCTCTCTCCCCCTCTCTCCCCCTCTCTCCCCCTCTCTCCCCCTCTCTCCCCCTCTCTCCCCCTCTCTCCCCCTCTCTCTCCCTCTCTCTCCCTCTCTCTCCCTCTCTCTCCCTCTCTCTCCCCCTCTCCCCCCTCTCTCCCCCCTCTCTCCCCCTCTCTCCCCCCTCTCTCCCCCTCTCTCCCCCCTCTCTCCCCCTCTCTCCCCCCTCCCCCTCTCTCTCTCTCTCTCTCTCTCTCTCTCTCTCTCTCTCTGGCCCTCGTGGCTCACTAGAGGCAAATAAAAATTGCGATAACATTTCAGCCGACACTCGTTAATTATAGTTATTTATCAAGCATTATTTCTCGCCTGTTTCCGTATATTTTGCGCTATCTTACTTTCACGCTATCTTCTACGTTTCATTCCTCAAATTGCTAGTGCTTATTATCCGTCCTTTTTTTTTACCGGAATGCGCCTGTTATCCCATGGTACCTGTTATCATAACCGTTATCCGTACCTTTCTAATATTACACGCTAAACGCGCATTATCTTGGCACACGTAACTGCTATCGTAGGTGATTTTACAACTCAATCGAAAAGCTATCTTTGATATACTAGTTATGTTGTTTCACCTGTGATGGTTATCTTGGGTGTTATCTGCATTACTTATCTTGTTATCCCGTCTGTTGTCTTGCTGAAATATTGAATTGATTTGTAGGTTGATTATTTTTTCAAGCTCAAAGAATGTTTTAAACAGTCTGGCTTGATTACGATGGTGGGGTTACTGAAGTGGCTTGATTACGATGGTGGGGTTACTGAAGTGGCTTGATTACGATGGTGGGGTTACTGAAGTGGCTTGATTACGATGGTGGGGTTACTGAAGTGGCTTGATTACGATGGTGGGGTTACTGAAGTGGCTTGATTGCGATGGTGGGGTTACTGAAGTGGCTTGATTGCGATGGTGGGGTTACTGAAGTGGCTTGATTGCGATGGTGGGGTTACTGAAGTGGCTTGATTGCGATGGTGGGGTTACTGAAGTGGCTTGATTACGATGGTGGGGTTACTGAAGTGGCTTGATTACGATGGTGGGGTTACTGAAGTGGCTTGATTGCGATGGTGGGGTTACTGAAGTGGCTTGATTACGATGGTGGGGTTACTGAAGTGGCTTGATTACGATGGTGGGGTTACTGAAGTGGCTTGATTACGATGGTGGGGTTACTGAAGTGGCTTGATTACGATGGTGGGGTTACTGAAGTGGCTTGATTACGATGGTGGGGTTACTGAAGTGGCTTGATTACGATGGTGGGGTTACTGAAGTGGCTTGATTACGATGGTGGGGTTACTGAAGTGGCTTGATTACGATGGTGGGGTTACTGAAGTGGCTTGATTACGATGGTGGGGTTACTGAAGTGGCTTGATTACGATGGTGGGGTTACTGAAGTGGCTTGATTACGATGGTGGGGTTACTGAAGTGGCTTGATTACGATGGTGGGGTTACTGAAGTGGCTTGATTACGATGGTGGGGTTACTGAAGTGGCTTGATTACGATGGTGGGGTTACTGAAGTGGCTTGATTACGATGGTGGGGTTACTGAAGTGGCTTGATTACGATGGTGGGGTTACTGAAGTGGCTTGATTACGATGGTGGGGTTACTGAAGTGGCTTGATTACGATGGTGGGGTTACTGAAGTGGCTTGATTACGATGGTGGGGTTACTGAAGTGGCTTGATTACGATGGTGGGGTTACTGAAGTGGCTTGATTACGATGGTGGGGTTACTGAAGTGGCTTGATTACGATGGTGGGGTTACTGAAGTGGCTTGATTACGATGGTGGGGTTACTGAAGTGGCTTGATTACGATGGTGGGGTTACTGAAGTGGCTTGATTACGATGGTGGGGTTACTGAAGTGGCTTGATTACGATGGTGGGGTTACTGAAGTGGCTTGATTACGATGGTGGGGTTACTGAAGTGGCTTGATTACGATGGTGGGGTTACTGAAGTGGCTTGATTACGATGGTGGGGTTACTGAAGTGGCTTGATTGCGATGGTGGGGTTACTGAAGTGGCTTGATTACGATGGTGGGGTTACTGAAGTGGCTTGATTTCGATGGTGGGGTTACTGAAGTGGCTTGATTACGATGGTGGGGTTACTGAAGTGGCTTGATTACGATGGTGGGGTTACTGAAGTGGCTTGATTACGATGGTGGGGTTACTGAAGTGGCTTGATTTCGATGGTGGGGTTACTGAAGTGGCTTGATTACGATGGTGGGGTTACTGAAGTGGCTTGAATGGCGGTGGAGGTAGTTATTTGGCTTCTGTAATGTGTGTGTTTGTAATATATAAATCACATTTATAATTCATTACCACTTATAAAATAACCACCACAGTTATAAAATAATCTCAATCTCTCTCTCTCTTCTTCCCCTCTGTGCTCTCCTTTGTCTTACAACTTCAAACATCAAGGTGGAAAAAATTGGAGAAAATATTCTTCCGGGAGGTGAAATAAACGAGGAAATTGAATCTTCCCCCGAGACAGCTTCCAGGTTCCAGCCTCCAGCCTGGACAGCGAGCGTGCGGACACCAGCTCTCATGGGAATTACAATATGACCTCTTATGATAGACGTAAACCGTTCATGTTATCTCGTAATGGTTAATTAGAAATAAACAGTTACACATTTACGTTAACGTAGCCTAGAAATAGCGAGTGATTTGTTTCCCGGATGTTTAGATCGGGGAGTAATGAGCTGTAAAGCTTGCAAAAACAGGCGTGATAGTGGAGTACACGTTGTCTGACATTTTTTTCAAAGTTCACACACAAGGAGACTTCTGAAAACAGTTTTGCAGAATAATAGTGAATTTTAATTAGAGAAACTTTTGCGGTTTTTTTTACACAGCCTTAAATCCGGATAATTATGCGAACCGTTGTTAATCAAGGTTCGTTACTCCGACGCTTGTTAACTGCGTTTGTGTGCACGAACGTACATGCTTGAATAAGTAAATATGTGCATGTGCTCATATGTACGTGCGTGCGTTGGCGCAGTTAGGGAAGGTCCTTGCAAGGGCCCTTGCCACCACTCATTACATTTT
>NC_091352.1:11461132-11496132 GCF_038502225.1 Cherax quadricarinatus | reverse complement strand
TACTCAACAGTCTTTTATCTACCAATACATAATCCAACAAACTACTGTCATTTCTGCCCTACATCATATCATGTATACTTATTTATCCTCTTTTTCTTAAAATATGATTACCTATAACTAAACACCTTTCTATACAAAGTTCAATCAAAGGGCTCCATTATCATTTACACCTGGCACCCCAAACTTACCTACCACACCCTCTCTAAAAGTTTCTCCTACTTTAGCATTCAGGTCCCCCACCACAATTTCCTCTCACTTGGTTCAAAGGCTCCTATACATTCACTTAACATCTCCCAAAATCTTCTCCTCTGCATTCCTCTCTTCTCCAGGTGCATACACGCTATTATGACCCACTTTCGCATCCAACCTTTACTTTAATCCACATAATTCTTGCATTTACACATTCATATTCTCTTTCTCCTTCCATAACTGATCATTCAAACATTATATACCCTTCCTTTGCCTCTCCTCAGATACTCCAGATTTAATCCCATTTATTTTCCCCACCGAAACTCCCTGGTGGCCTGCGGTTAACGCTCGCTTCACACGGTGAGGGCCTGTTGATTCCCAGCCAGAGTAGAAACATTGAACGTGTTTCTTTCCACCTGTTGTCTATGTTCCCATCAGTAAAATGGGTACTTGGGTGTTAGTCGACTGCGTGGGTCGCATCCTGGGACACTGACCTAAGGAGGCCTGGTCACAGATCGGGCCCCGGGGCGTTGACCTCGAACTCTCTCCAGGTAAACCTCTTCAGCTTTGTTTCGCTTAGGCCAGGACATCCAACTTTTCATTCATAACATCAGCAATCATCTGTTCTTGTCATCCGCACTACATCCACGCACATTTAAGCATCCCAGTTTTATAAAGTTTTTCTTCTTCTTTTTTAGTAAATGTCTCAGGAGAAGGGGTTACTAGCCCATTGCTCCTGGGATTTTAGTCGCCTCATACGACACGCATGGCTTACGGAGGAAAGATTCTTTTCCACTTCCCCATGGACAATAGAAGAAATAAAGAAGAACAAGAGCTATTTAGAAAAAGAAGAAAAACCTAGATGTATGTGCGTGTCTGTGAAGTGTGACCAAAGTGTAAGTAGGAGTAGCAAGATATCCCTGTTATCTAGCGTGTTTATGAGACAGAAAAAGAAACCAGCAATCCTACCATCATGCAAAACAGTTACAGGTTTTTGTTTCACAGTCATCTGGCAGGACGGTAGTACTTCCCTGGGCGGTTGCTGTCTACCAACCTACTACATACATACTACATACATACAAGGAATTCGCGAGAGCAGGCGAAATATACACAAACACTGATCTCTGGCTGAAGGAGACTCGAACCTACGAACCTTAGGACAAGGTACGCAGTGCTTTACGTGTAGCGCAAGCTACACGCCAAGGTATTGACCAGTGTGGGTAGATTGGTAAAGCACTGCGTACCTTGTCCTAATGTTCGTAGGTTCGAGTCTCCTTCAGCCAGAGATCAGTGTTATATATATATATTATATATATGATTACACATACACTGTATTATAACACTTTCACGTTAACTTTAAATTACAGCAAACTCCGCACTGTCCCACTAAAATCTCTGATTGCGGTGGAATATCCGAGTAACGCGGCTAGCTTTACGTCCCACAGTTTTATTGGAAAAAATAATTACCTTAAGGCCTCGGGCGCAATGTAATTTACCCCCCGCCCCCTACTCCATCTCCCCTTTTATTCCCCCCTTCACGCATTTTTATTTGCGTGCGCGCGAAGCGGCATCAGATGTGGGCGTACTTGTGGTGGTGGGCGTAGAGCGGCATCAAATGCGGGCGTACTTGGTGGTGGGCGTAGAGCGGCATCAAACGCGGGCGTACTTGTGGTGGTGGGCGTAGAGCGGCATCAAACGCGGGCGTACTTGTGGTGGGCGCAGAGCGGCATCAAACGCGGCGTACTTGTGGTGGGCGTAGAGCGGCATCAAACGCGGGCGTACTGTGGTGGGGGCGAGAGCGGCATCAAACGCGGGCGTACTTGTGGGGGTGGGCGTAGAGCGGGATCAAACGCGGCGTACTTGTGGTGGTGGGCGTAGAGCGGCATCAAACGCGGGCGTACTTGTGGTGGTGGGCGTAGAGCGGCACCAAACGCGGGCGTACTTGTGGTGAGCGTAGAGCATCAAACGCGGGCGTACTTGTGGTGGTGGGCGTAGAGCGGCATCAAACGCGGGCGTACTTGTGGTGGTGGGCGTAGAGCGGCGTCAAACGCGGGCGTACTTGTGGTGGAGGGCGTAGAGCGGCGTCAAACGCGGGCGTACTTGTGGTGGTGGGCGTAGAGCGGCATCAAACGCGGGCGTACTTGTGGTGGTGGGCGTAGAGCGGCATCAAACGCGGGCGTACTTGTGGTGGGCGTAGAGCGGCATCAAACGCGGGCGTACTTGTGGTGGTGGGCGTAGAGCGGCATCAAACGCGGGCGTACTTGTGGTGGTGGGCGTAGAGCGGCATCAAACGCGGGCGTACTTGTGGTGGTCGGCGTGAGCGGCATCAAACGCGGGCGTACTTGTGGTGGTGGGCGTAGAGCGGCATCAAACGCGGGCGTACTTGTGGTGGTGGGCGTAGAGCGGCATCAAACGCGGGCGTACTTGTGGTGGTGGGCGTAGAGCGGCATCAAACGCGGGCGTACTTGTGGTGGTGGGCGTAGAGCGGCATCAAACGCGGGCGTACTTGTGGTGGTGGGCGCGATTACAAAGGTTAACTTGCTACACAGTTTTCCATTTACCTCACAACAAAAACATTTTGTCTAAAGTGGGAACAGAAATTGGTTATTTTTTTTGACTCCTGTTTGGAACTGGCATTGTAAATTAAGTTTTTGCTGCTGTTGTTTCTGTTATTTAAATATTAGAGAGAGAGAGAGAGAGAGAGAGAGAGAGAGAGAGAGAGAGAGAGAGAGAGAGAGAGAGAGAGAGAGAGAGAGAGAGAGAGAATGAATTTGCTCAGTGAGCTCTTAAAAGTAGTTCGATAAGGAACATGCCACCAACACTTAGTCACGCGAGTGCTTGCAGAAAGAAAAACGCAGTAGCAAACACGCACGCACGCACGCACGCACACACACACACACACACACACACACACACACACACACACACACGTGGAGGTACCTGAACACGCTCACACAGAAGTTACACAAAATACTTACACAAAAGCAAGGAAGTATATGATTTATACGCACAGAAATATTCTGATTCTGTCATTAATCTCTCCCTTCCTTCCCCCTCACATTTCTCTCTCTCTCTCTCTCTCTCTCTCTCTCTCTCTCTCTCTCTACACCACGTGAGTGGAATTAACGAATAGCTTTTAAAATATTTATATTAAGCCCACGCAGTCAGCCATTCCTGTCATTTACACTCCCACTCTTACTTTCACTCCCTTACTTTCACTCCCTTACTTTCACTCCCTTACTTTCACTCCCTTACTTTCACTCCCTTACTTTCACTCCCTTACTTTCACTCCCTTACTTTCACTCCCTTACTTTCACTCCCTTACTTTCACTCCCTTACTTTCACTCCCTTACTTTCACTCCCTTACTTTCACTCCCTTACTTTCACTCCCTTACTTTCACTCCCTTACTTTCACTCCCTTACTTTCACTCCCTTACTTTCACTCCCTTACTTTCACTCCCTTACTTTCACTCCCTTACTTTCACTCCCTTACTTTCACTCCCTTACTTTCACTCCCTTACTTTCACTCCCTTACTTTCACTCCCTTACTTTCACTCCCTTATTCTCCGTATTGAGCACACTTTCCCGGTGACGATCGTGCAGCTAGAAGCAGCACAGAGGCAGATGGTCTAATATAGGTAAACGAGTCTTGTCTGTGTTGTCCCCAGGGATGGGCGAGGAGCCTTCAGGGGGGCGTGGGGCAAATTTCCTAACTCGCTTATTTACCGTCCGATTTTGTTCAGTTTTGGTACACAAGACAAAGTGTTCTCACTCTTTCTTGAAAATATTTATCAAAAATATACCTCAAACAACAACTGAGAAAAGACTGATTTACTGAAATTGCCCTTGGGGCAATACTTCATTCTTATATGGGACTACGTAAGGTGGTTTTGACACTTGGTGCCGAGAGTACAATGCTAATACTTATTTTGACCAATAGATTTCTCTAAATACCTTACCGTTATTTCACAAAAATAAAGTTTGTTAGTTCTGGAATATTGCAAAAAATCTGCCCTTTACTCCACATAACTCCCAAAGTATTTGGAATATTTTCAAAACTAATCGGCGAAAATAAGAGAAATCATTATTCTACAATGTCTGTGCATATTATTCCATTTAATTAAGTAATAAAGGAATTATTTGTTGCCCTAGGTGAATAAGTTACTTCGGATATCGGCCGGGAATGCCGGCCGGGCCCCCTCTCAAAAAAAATTTTTCGAAAATCGCTTTTTTTGGGGGTATTTTTAGTAAACTGATGTTCTTGCAGTTTTCCCCTTTTAAAAAAGTTTTTCTTCTGGGGATAAAAAGGGGAAAGGAGATGAGTGTAATATTTTGGGGAAATTCGATAACTTTTAAATGGCCTATTTTTTTCACCAGAGTTTTAAATGTTTGATGTTATTTAGGTGTTTATTTATCATATTTGATCAATTTATAGACAAATAAGCCGTAAAGTTGATATATGCGGAAAAACGAAAAATTTGACCTGGTACCTGGCGGTGGAACACTGCCGAGCGTTCCCATCTGGTTCCCGGCAGTCACTAAGTCTCAGGATAAGTCCCGCCTACTGTTTTATGATGCCAAATAGTCAGTTATTATATTAGAAAGAATAATGCAAGAAAAGGCGATAAAAAACAAGAAAATAACTCCAAAAAATATATAGGCCGTGAGCAGACTCGGTACCAACATCGCCGTCACCATACCTGATATAAATGACTATAATTTCTTGTAGAAACGTCGTAGAACATTCATTCTGGTACCATTGTGTTGCCAAAGAGTTGAGCTTTTTTTCAGTATATATAACTCAATATCCATATTTTTTCGATTTTTCGGTGAGCGCGCGCGGCAAATTGCCCTACAGCCCCCTTCAGACCCCTAACCGTTCTTGGTCTTCCTTCAGACCACTCACTGTCATAAAGAGCTTGATAACCTGACTGGCTGCTGGAATACGACTGGCTGCTGCAATACGACTGGCTGCTGGAATACAACTGGCTGCTGGAATACGACTGGCTGCTGGAATACGACTGGCTGCTGGAATACGACTGGCTGCTGGAATACGACTGGCTGCTGCAATACAACTGGCTGCTGGAATACAGCTGGCTGCTGGAATACGACTGGCTGCTGGAATACAGCTGGCTGCTGGAATACGACTGGCTGCTGGAATACAACTGGCTGCTGCAATACGACTGGCTGCTGCAATACAACTGGCTGCTGGAATACGACTGGCTGCTGGAATACGACTGGCTGCTGCAATACGACTGGCTGCTGCAATACGACTGGCTGCTGGAATACGACTGGCTGCTGCAATACGACTGGCTGCTGGAATACAACTGGCTGCTGGAATACGACTGGCTGCTGGAATACGACTGGCTGCTGGAATACGACTGGCTGCTGCAATACAACTGGCTGCTGGAATACAGCTGGCTGCTGGAATACGACTGGCTGCTGGAATACGACTGGCTGCTGGAATACAACTGGCTGCTGCAATACGACTGGCTGCTGCAATACAACTGGCTGATGGAATACGACTGGCTGCTGGAATACGACTGGCTGCTGCAATACGACTGGCTGCTGCAATACGACTGGCTGCTGGAATACGACTGGCTGCTGCAATACGACTGGCTGCTGGAATACAACTGGCTGCTGGAATACGACTGGCTGCTGGAATACGACTGGCTGCTGGAATACGACTGGCTGCTGGAATACGACTGGCTGCTGTAATACAACTGGCTGCTGTAATACAACTGGCTGCTGGAATACAGCTGGCTGCTGGAATACGACTGGCTGCTGGAATACAGCTGGCTGCTGGAATACGACTGGCTGCTGGAATACGACTGGCTGCTGCAATACGACTGGCTGCTGCAATACAACTGGCTGCTGGAATACGACTGGCTGCTGGAATACGACTGGCTGCTGGAATACGACTGGCTGCTGGAATACAGCTGGCTGCTGGAATACGACTGGCTGCTGGAATACGACTGGCTGCTGGAATACGACTGGCTGCTGGAATACGACTGGCTGCTGCAATACGACTGGCTGCTGGAATACGACTGGCTGCTGGAATACGACTGGCTGCTGGAATACGACTGGCTGCTGGAATACGACTGGCTGCTGCAATACGACTGGCTGCTGCAATACGACTGGCTGCTGCAATACGACTGGCTGCTGCAATACGACTGGCTGCTGCAATACGACTGGCTGCTGGAATACGACTGGCTGCTGGAATACGACTGGCTGCTGGAATACGACTGGCTGCTGGAATACGACTGGCTGCTGCAATACGACTGGCTGCTGGAATACGACTGGCTGCTGGAATACGACTGGCTGCTGCAATACGACTGGCTGCTGCAATACGACTGGCTGCTGCAATACGACTGGCTGCTGCAATACGACTGGCTGCTGCAATACGACTGGCTGCTGCAATACGACTGGCTGCTGGAATACGACTGGTCTTGAAAAGTCGAAGACATAAAAGCTAGAACATATAAAGAAAAAGGAGCAGCAAAGTAGGCCTATTGACCCACATCAGGCACGTTATACTCGCACCGAACCTTTCCCACTCGGGTCTTACCTCGGGTCGAAGGACAAGAATTACAACAGACAAATATCTCAGGTCAAAAGAGGTTAATGAGGATTAGTATTTAGGAGTTTTTTTCGAGTCATAAAATCAAAATACTTCCAAATTATCAAGTTTCATTTTTATTTTTTGTATATTTTTTTTTTTTGTATTTTAACATACGCTTATTTTTTCATTCAACTCTCTTAATATAATGCATTATTTTTATTAGGAAAAAATATATATACCTGTATATATGAATCATAGAATTGATGAAGGGAAAAGAGTGAGTGGTGCACTTAGGAGTCTGTGGAGACAAAGAACTTTGTCCTTGGAGGCAAAGAGGGGAATGTATGAGAGTATAGTTTTACCAACGCTCTTATATGGGTGTGAAGCGTGGATGATGAATGTTGCAGCGAGGAGAAGGCTGGAGGCAGTGGAGATGTCATGTCTGAGGGCAATGTGTGGTGTGAATATAATGCAGAGAATTCGTAGTTTGGAAGTTAGGAGGAGGTGCGGGATTACCAAAACTGTTGTCCAGAGGGCTGAGGAAGGGTTGTTGTGGTGGTTCGGACATGTAGAGAGAATGGAGCGAAAAAGAGTGACTTCAAGAGTGTATCAGTCTGTAGTGGAAGGAAGGCGGGGTAGGGGTCGGCCTAGGAAGGGTTGGAGGGAGGGGGTAAAGGATGTTTTGTGTGCGAGGGGCTTGGACTTCCAGCAGGCATGCGTGAGCGTGTTTGATAGGAGTGAATGGAGACAAATGGTTTTTAATACTTGACGTGCTGTTGGAGTGTGAGCAAAGTAACATTTATGAAGGGGTTCAGGGAAACCGGCAGGCCGGACTTGAGTCCTGGAGATGGGAAGTACAGTGCCTGCACTCTGAAGGAGGGGTGTTAATGTTGCAGTTTAAAAACTGTAGTGTAAAGCACCCTTCTGGCAAGACAGTGATGGAGTGAATGATGGTGAAAGTTTTTCTTTTTCGGGCCACCCTGCCTTGGTGGGAATCGGCCAGAGAGTTAATAATAATATTAATAATAATATTAATAATATTATTAATATTATTAATAATAATATTAATAATAATAATAATATTACTTTTGGAATACATCTTCAAGATATATTTTCAGACTTATTTTTTTAACGTTAATTTCTTTATGTATTCAAATTGATATTTTTATTTTACTCTTCCGAATTTCCAGACTTTTTTCTTCACCTTTCCCTCCCTCCCATCCCACCGCCATATTTACGGCCACATCTCGCCCATCTTTCCCGACTCTCTCCCCTTTCTCTCGTTCTATTTTCCCTCCTGCTCGCACCTTCTCTCTGTTCCTCCATTCCTCACCATTTCCTCTTGGCTCCCGTCTGGCTCCTACCAGTGTTAGAAAAGGTCCATCTTTTATATTATTTACGTAACTTTAAATGTCTGAAGAACAATTGAAACTCAAATGTTAGGGGTCGAGTTGATGCAACTTCATTTGCACAATGGTACCTTGCAACACGCATCACTCGAGTGAAGTATTGCAGGCAAAAAGGTCTTTAAATTAAGCCTTAACAATTAATATAAATATATCCGGGGGGAAAAAAGAATATCAATAGAACTGTTCAAAGTATCAATATTGCTCAAAGTTAATTGACAAACTAACATTTGAGTGTAAAGTGTCGATTCTTCAGGGCGAAAAAGTCCTTTTTTTTGTTCCCAAAACTGAAAGGGGATGTAAATATCTAATTACGACCTCCAGTGACCAGACTAACATTAAAATGTTTTTATTTACCCCACCTTATAGAATTTTGCATTGCCAAAAAAGTAACGTTGGCTTTATAGCAGTAAGAAAGGAGCACTGCTGTTAGCCTACTGGACACGGGGGGTATAAAATGCAGACACCGTGTAAAAGACGCACTAGTTGTATGGCAACACTGATATGCAGAGGACGTGTCTCCTGCACACTGACCTCCATCAATTTTTTGATTTAAAAATGCTTGGTGATGGCGAGTAACATTCTCTGGTAACAGAGGTTCCAGCACGGCTTGTGTGTCATACACAGTAGGCCTAATAATCTATGCTAAGCAGATGCTACTGCATCCAGTATGTAACTTTCCAGTCAGTTTTTAAGGTTGTTCAAAAGATAAGAGAGTAAACAGAGCATCACATGCATGAATTATAGGATTCAAGCAGCAATGAACCAGAAAGTACATTTATTGCTCTCTACAACAAAATATTAACACACTTTAATACTTTCATAGAAGCAAAATCTATAAAACACACACACACACACACACACACACAAGCACACACAATATTTAATTCACAATTAACATTAAAAATCACTTAAATCTTCCGAGGTCCCGACAGGCACCTTGTCTCATTTTCTCTTAGAAAAAAATAAATTTATTACAGCTGTTTCACTCTTCAGGTACTTAAGGTTTGATAGAACTAAACGGAGTATATAGAACTTTACATCTGAAAACTGTTTGAATAACAACAACTGAAAACTAATGTCAGCACAAGAAAACTGATGGCAACATAGAAATTCTACTTGAAAATATTTGTACTATGTCATCGAATTTAAAAGCCAAAAAATGTTTCAAAATATAAAGAGGAAATAGAGTGGACTAGGTGGTTTATGTCAGCACTATTGATGCAAAAGTTGTTGGATTCTTAGTCATGCATCTTTACATTGGGAAGTGTAGCAGTAGTGGTGATACTGAGGGAGGACTTTGATCCTCCTGAAGTGTGACACCTGAAGAATAAACTCGTGGCGAAACGTTTCCTATAATAAATGTCCTGGACCGTACATAAGTGTCTTTTTAAGCATCTTGTCCGTATCACCATCCCATTTCTCAGTGTGGTGCCCTTCCTAGTTACAAGGCTTTTTCTCACCACGCGCACACATCGCTCAGACTTTCCTTACCGTCTTAAGGTGGCCCAGCGATGAAGGGCTAGAAGCCGGGGCAATGAAAGCCCTGGTTGAAAATTAAGAAAAAAGATTCGGCCAGAAAACTGCAGGATGCCAGCCGAAGTACCTCGTGACGCTGTCACAGGGACCACTAACCAAAGCCCCGTAGGAAGCTGTCAGAAAACTGCAGGATACCAGCCGAAGTACCTCGTGACGCTGTCACAGGGACCACTAAACACAGAGCAGCAGGAAACCGTGAGAACTCCAGGATAACAAAATACTCTGTTTCATCTCCTCTATGAAGGAATTAATTGCTATTTTGTTTCTTAACAACCAACCCACTTTTAATATATCCAATTCCGTGTAACCAGACGAACATGATGAGGTATTGTTGAAAAAAAACAAACATTGTGGAAGATACAAGAACAATGCGATTTTTCACAAGATATCAACAGCTGGAAACAGATGAGAATCTGCTAAAAAGATCAGATAAACAAAGGAGAATTGGAACTGGATCTCGCAAGACAAAAAAGAACATCGTTTAATCTTTTCACTGAAAGACTCCAGGGAGTTTGCAGGTGCTCAATGGGCTAATAGGAGAGAGAGAGAGAGAGAGAGAGAGAGAGAGAGAGAGAGAGAGAGAGAGAGAGAGAGAGAGAGAGAGAGAGAGAGAGAGAGAGAGAGAGAGAGAGAGAGAGAGAGAGAGATTGAGAGAGAGAGAGATAGAGAGAGAGAGAGATTGAGAGAGAGAGATTGAGAGAGAGAGAGATTGAGAGAGAGAGAGATTGAGAGAGAGAGAGAGAGAGAGAGAGAGAGAGAGATTGAGAGAGAGAGAGAGAGAGATTGAGAGAGAGAGAGAGATTGAGAGAGAGAGAGATTGAGAGAGAGAGAGAGAGATTGAGAGAGAGAGAGAGAGATTGAGAGAGAGAGAGAGAGATTGAGAGAGAGAGAGATTGAGAGAGAGAGAGATTGAGAGAGAGAGAGATTGAGAGAGAGAGAGATTGAGAGAGAGAGAGAGAGAGAGAGAGAGAGATTGAGAGAGAGAGAGATTGAGAGAGAGAGAGATTGAGAGAGAGAGAGAGATTGAGAGAGAGAGAGAGATTGAGAGAGAGAGAGATTGAGAGAGAGAGAGATTGAGAGAGAGAGAGATTGAGAGAGAGAGAGATTGAGAGAGAGAGAGAGAGAAATTATGCAGTATGAGGCGCAGATGATCTCCCTTGTCAACCTGTATTTACCTTTCGTAGTGTTGTAACCTCGGATACTTCGTCTCTCCATTTATCTACAACGCCGAGACTATCGTTCATCCACACGTTTACATAACCTTTGTAACTGATTGCCTAATTTCAAGGAGCCCGTCCTTCACAGTTCTTTGTTAGGTGGAGACTGAATATATTAATGTGTTTGCAGTGAGTAACCGAGGGTGTTATTTTCTTTCATTATTCACCGTTGAATTTACAACTGACATTCTTCCTCAGTTTTCAAAGCCAGACTCACTCACTCACTCTACGACTGTTACCCACAACATTCTACCAACTTCCTGGCACATATTTACTGCTAGGTGTATAGGGGCAACAGGTGTTAATGAGACTCACAGATCTTTACTAGCCCGGGGCTGAATCCGAGCCCTGCAGTGAGCCGAAGACATTAATTACCATACACCTAGAAGGCGAGGAGTTATCGGAGAGTTGGATGGGGCATGTGTAGACTGGTCAGTGGAGAGAATAAAGGTCATATGCGATTTTTTTTGTAATAAATGTGGGGAGTCATGCGAAAGGAAGAGATAAGGGAATGGCATCAATAGGAGAGAGTGTTATATGGGTTTGGAGGGAAAATGGAAAAGTATAAGGTGCTCGTGTAAGTCAACTGTCACTACAACTGCTGGCTTGACAGTCAGCTGTCACTACGACTGGTGGCGTGTCAGGCAGCTGTTACCACAGCTGTAGCCTGACAGTCACCATTCTCTCTAGCTTATTGAGTGTCTTAAGACGCTGCAGTCTTGTCACGCTCGTCTCGGAGCCTCCACACCTGAATGGGTCATCTTACAAGACACGCATCAGGATTTTTTCCTCTTGGAGAATTAACCCACAAAAGCCTAAATTAGGGAAGAATTCAGGGGTAGGGGAGATGTTCAGGAAAACTTGAGGAGTGTGTATTCTAACCCATTTCTATTTGCTTACTTGTGATTAGAAATATGCATTCCTAGCTCCTGGCCCTACCCTTTAACTGGGCTTTGATCGGTCTTACTCTTTCCAGGCATTTGGGGAGCCATCGTACCTGCTCTTAAATCTGTGTATCGAATGTATCACTACATCGTGAGCATTCCTTCCTCTTTTTGGACCGCACTGGAACAGACTTATTATATTTTTGCATCTCTGTGGTTTATGTATCTAACTTCCATTTATGCCAATGTGTACCTGTTTTGCACCTCTCAGACCGTATCAGTGACCCTGTCAAGTTCTAAGTATCTTGTGTTTCGTAATGTCACCCCTGGTGTTCTTGTTCTCTCTTGTCAAGTTCAGTTCTCTTAGTGCCGTCTTAGAGTCCATTAACATTAGTTCTTGGACTAGTCTTGTTGCAAACTTCTACACACTCGCTAGCTCCTCAACATACTTCACCAGGTGCGGGTCACAGCCTGGTGTTACATACTTCATGACGGGACTGGCTAATGCCAGATACAGGATTATGAAAGACCTCACTGAGGTTTCTGGTAGATATCTGATTCTCCAGCCGAGGATTTTCCGCAGAAATAGGTCTGATGTGGGCGTGCGCGCGATGCACGCATTTTACACATCAGTGAACATCAACGTCAGGTCAAAAAAAAAAAGGTCTTGCAATTTTGAAAATAAATCCAGATTAAATTCTCAGCCTCAAAATTCCAGCCAGGAACGATATTTCCGTCGCCATTACCGTAAAATGCAACAGTTTCTCTATCTTCGAGAAAAATAATTTATTTTTTTAGGATAGTAGAAGAGAAAAAGGAAGAAACGAAGGAGACGGAACCAGAGAGTCTTAAGTGGCTCTCACAGGTCCTTGCAAGACGAAGAGAAAACCGTACAAGAAAAATCTCAAGTGGCTCATCAAGGTCATTACGATTGAGACACGTGCAACAGTTGGGTACCTTTGTTGTTGACACGTTTCTGTCTACACAGTAGGTTTCTTCAGCCATATATAGAGGCAGCAGGTGGAGTAGTGAAATAAAAATGGAATCAGACCATCAACCTGTCATCAATAATGATAGCCAACTGTAATACATGTGTCTTAATCATCAACCTGTCATCAATAATGATAGCCAACTGTAATACATGTGTCTTAATCATCAACCTGTCATCAATAATGATTCCCAACAGTTGTACATGCATCTTAATCAACTCATGGGTATTTTATACCATTTTGAACAAAGTTTATTGCGAAACACTGGGATGAAAACTGCTCAACTATAATCAAATCTAGATTAGCACTAATCATGCGGAAGCGCTAAACCCGCACAGCTTACAGAGCGCCTGGCAATGGGAGGTAATCAAGAGCTCACCCGAAGAGGAAGTTAGTTCCAGTTACTTGAATCAAGAGACCTACACCAGCATCAAGGAATCATGATGCTCCGCCTGAAGGGAATCACATGTACTGAGAGACAAGCCTATTGTCGTTAGTGTTATTCTTACTTATTGTATATCTCCATTTATTTCTCTCTATTTATTCTTTTTCTCTCTTTCTAAAAAAAAGTTATATTTTGGCCCCGAAGTTGGCGAGCAAATTGCCTTTTTTTCGCTTCTACGGGCGAAGAAATGACTTTTTTTTTTGTATACTATTATTTTTTCAACTTTTTATTAAAATTTGTAAAACCTTTGTAAAGCTATAGTCGACGCATCTTAATTATTTTTTTTTTTGCCTTCATCTCTAGGTAAAACATTTCGTTGGAAGATTTAGTTAATTTACAATTATCTCAGATTTCACCATACGTAACAAAAATTGAGGTGCATATATTTTAAGAATATTCCCAGTAAATCATCCTTTCCCTGACTGGTCCGAGACCAGGGGCGCGATTAGTGAACGGAGAGTCGAGTCTCCACCACTTATTGTCCTTAATGAACTGTGCACGCAAGCAAACGCACGCAAACAAGCACAGACACAAACACACAGACAAGCACACACAAACACACAAGGCAGGAGCCATACATAGTTTTAAGATGTATGATAAAGCTCATGGAGCAGGGAGAGTGAGGACCTAGTAGCACTCAGTGAAGAGGCGGGACCAGGAGCTGAGTCTCAACCCCTGCAACCACAATTAGGCTAGTACATAAAAAAAATCGCATCAAATAGCTGATATCTGTCGTAGTTCGCCCGACGACCGTCACAACAACAATGGCGTGCCTGTCGTGCGTGCAGCCATTACACGACATTGATTGCTGGCGGAGCTTTGATGCCTGGTAAACTAGCCGGCTTCAGCGTCCTGCTAGTTCAACTACTGATAGTTCACTACCCCGTGAACCCTAACAAGGTGATTACTTATTGATTCTTCCTTTATCTTAAGAGTATTAGCTTCCGGAGATTTCTAAATGCCGTGACCTAAATCCCCTTAAGGTTGCAATTATCGTTTGCTAAATAAATAATGGACTTTATTGAATAGTTTGGCAGCAGCAGCTACACTCCAGCTCCTGCTGCTGCTCGCCAGAGATTCTGAAGATATTTAATTTATCAATTTCTTAGTTTTCATTTTTTTGCGCAGGTTTTATGTTCTCATTGATGCTCTCGCATCTTGCATTGTTCTTAATACTTCGGCATTATTTATGTGTAAAAACTGGTCAATTAGCAAGAACTCGTTTAAAATTAAGCCCTTTCTAAAATTTTCTCTTATACGTTTAAAGATCTATTTTTTTTTTCATTTATGTTAATGTAAAAATTAATAATTTTGTACCAAAAGCACCTTATTAAACTTAACTAACCTTATTATAAGAAGCGCAATTTAATTCAGCCTAATCCAACTAAATATATTTTAGACAAGTTTATAATAATTTGATAATTAACAAACAATGAAATATATTTTTTTTAGTTACGTTCGAAATGATTTTTGCGAAATTATTGCATACACAAATTTTCGCTCGTCTTATTCGGCAAGAAAAGCGTTGCTGTTTAAGCCAAAATAGCAAGTTTTACCTATTCGGCACGATATATATATATATATTAGAGAGATGCAGTAGGGTTTTAAACTGTAGGGACATGAACCTCCGCCATCCACCATGATAATAAAGTGATAAAAACTGAAAAAAATTATTTCCTGCCTAAAAACAAAAGATTCCGGCATATTTATTTTTTAATACAAGGGCGTAACTAGGTTATAACGCTGTCATCCTCTCATTAACAAGTTCTGCCCATTGATAGGAAATTTAAAATACATTTACGGTCTCTAAAAATTAAAATCGCACATTTTAAGGCTTGTTAAAACAGCGTAGTCTACTTAGATAATATTATCATATTGATTTTCAGTGTTATGAAGTTGTACGCCCGTGACATGGATATACACACCGAAAGATATATGCGTTTCCCTGTGTATATACGCCGAACGTTTACTTCAATTCCCATTTCAAGGACTGAAGTCTGTCTGGTGAACAGGTGGCAAACGGGCTACATGACCACCCTGTAGTCGGCCCGGATCAGACCCTAGCTATCCCACTATTGCAGGAACTGAGATAATCCCTCTTTTCTCCCCGGTCCTCAGGAGGGCGTAGCTCCCCGGTTCTCATGGGGCACAGCGTCCCCAGTCTTCAGTGGAAGCGTCATGTCCCTTACCTCCCCCTGGTCCTCAACAAACCCGAGTAAATCAGGCAGCAGTGCCCACATAATATAGTGTGCGAGTAGCATTCTCAGATCATCTTATCAGCGTTATGGCAAGTGGTATTGTTTGTTGATAGTGCTCGCTCGCTCACACACACTCCAGTGTGGAGACAGAGACAGGGATAGAGAGAGAGACGTAGAGACACAAAGAGAGAGAGAGACAGAACGGCATGAAACAACAAACACCGTACCTCACAAGAGACTGGAGAGAGAGCCAGATGTGATGACAGGGAACAGCACTTAGCACCATCAACAGGGAGAACAAAGAGACAAGAGTAACAAACCGAGAAAAACTGATGCGCGCGCGCGCGCACACACACACACACACACACACACACACACACACACACACACACACACACACACACACACACACACACACACACACACACACACACTGTGGTAGCGACCCCACGATCATTGCACCGCTCCTGCAACTGCAACCAGGTTGTGAAGAATGAAAAGTCAATACAGTGGCTGGAACAATTCGCTACAAAACCTCACTGAGAAGGAAAAAAAAAAGAGACTTTACATTTCGATCCATCCTAGACCATTGTCAGGTGACAACTGGGGCGAGATAAGAGGAGGTCAGGGGACAATATGAGAGGAAAGAGGTTATCCCACAGAAAGCTATTTTTTTCAATGCTTTTTCATATTAAAAGGCCTTAACAGAAGGTACAATGGGGGAGGGGGAAAAAAGGCCACATGTCACCTAGAACATCCAGAGGAATACATTAATTCAAAGCTGCTATCTAATCAGAAAGTTTTGGTCAAACAAGACTTTTAAAAACTTTTTTTTTTTTTTTTTTTTTAACACACCGACCGTCTGGCACCGACCGTCCCAGGTAAGTTGACCCGATAAAGAGGAAAACACTTTCATAGTCACTCGGTCGCTGTCTTGCCAGAAGTGCACCGACATCACAGTTCAGGACCCCCTCCAAACCGTGTCATCCCCCAAAACGCGTCATCCTTCAAACCGCGTCATCCTCCAAACCGCGTCATCCTCCAAACCGCGTCATCCTCCAAACCGCGTCATCCTCCAAACCGCGTCATCCTCCAAACCGCGTCATCCTCCAAACCGCGTCATCCCCAAAAACGCGTCATCCCCCAAACTTCCTTCAGAGTGCAGGCACTACTGTACTTTCCCCCGGCATCAAGGCACTCTCCCTGAGATGCCAGCTCGGGGGTACATGGCAAAGGCCGACACTAGTTAATGGTCCAAGTCGGACAGATACGTCGTCATAAGCTCCTTTATCCTCTGTGCGGGTTATTTGTTTACTGTTCCACTCACGGTACTGCGCCTTTTTCTTTAAAAGTCTACACGCTGAAATAAAAACACGGGTAGCAGAGAATCCTCTTAAAAAAATTACCACGGGCGGGGTTAGAACCCGCGATCAGCGAGTCGCCAAACTCCAGACCGACGCGTTAGCCACTGGTCCAGTGGCTAACTCGTCGGTCTGCAGTGTTGCAACTCACTGATCACGGGTTCTAACCCCGCCCGTGGTATGGTTTGTTTGCAATCGTGTCATTACGATTTCGTGAGTCAATCCTCTTAACACAAAGTTTCGCCCAAGGCTAAGTCCTATCGTGCCACCTCAGGCGAAACGTTGTACTGAAAGATTTTTTTGCCTCCAGTGTATTTCCAGATTTCGCTAATATATTTCATTGCGTTTCTCTTTTTTTTCCTTCGGCACTGCCTTCCAGTGGACTTCAAAAAGACTGTCAAATGCGGCAGCAAATTGAAAAACTTCTCAAAAGAATGCCAGGCTCGGCGGCAAATTAAATCAGTATAGAGTGGACAAAGTAGTTTGTTTCCTCCCCTGGTTTTTTCTCAACAAACCGGGCAAAATTAAATAAAAAAAATCACGGACCAGAAATCTGAGTGCTGGACTCTGTAGACGAGGAAAGGAAATGAAATTTGAAGATTACAAAAAAAAAAAAAAAAATAGAGTCGAGGAAATGATTATGCCCAGCGGATTTAATTTTCGTTAGAGAGATTTGGGTGAAAAAGAATCAACTTGGATAAGCGTTATAGTTATTGGGTTGATGGGGAAGCCCTAAACCTACGAGGGTCGTTCTCTTGAACACATCTTAATGGATTTCCTTCTCATTTCTGCAACATTGCAAGCTCCTGATGTGACTGCAACACGAAAGGCCAACAGCTATCATTCACCCCCCCCGTGGTTGTTTTGCATCCTGTATCGCTTGTTCGTGTCAGAGGAGATTCATAATCACTGGAGAATAGACGGCAATCAGGAAAAAATGGTTATACACAGACAGCTAATAAAAGACAAATTATGGAACTAGTGGGGATTTGAGCCCATGGCAGGAGTCCTAAAACTCACTTGTCATGGGTTCTAACCCCTATCAGTCCCGTAATTTGTTTGTAATCGTGTTATTACGATTTCTTGAGTTAATGAAAGACGCTATGAAGGAATGGAAACCTTTGTCAAGACAACTTTTACTTGGAAACCATTTTCTTTAAAGTTCATTGAGTGTACGGAGTATACTATAGGTAACTCACTAAATCGTAATGACACGATTGCAAACAAACCATACCACGGGAAGGGATAGAACCCGCGGTTAGTCATAAAACTCCAGACCGACACGTTAGCCACTGGGTCTGCTGGCTACAATAATATTCATCCAACTAGGTATATTTATATACCATAGGAAGGTTAGCATAGGCACCACTGTGACCATGTCGATCTGGAGTTTTATGACTATGATCGCGGGTTCTATCCCCACCCGTGGTATGGTTTATACTATAGATATACGTATATATAGTAGATATACTACATATATGTACACTAGATATATCATGTCGGGCGAACAGGTTACGAGGAATCACGAGATCAAGGATCCCAATGAAAACAAGTCACTGACTTTTTTGGGTCATCGTAGGTAATTTACACTATGTATGATAATTGTGTCTAAACAAATTTACTAATGTTAGGTGAGCGGTGTGCTGCAAGGAGCGTGGGAACCAGGACCCTACCAGCAGGACTCCTCTGTGGTAGGAATGAGAGTATTCAAGGAATTTCCCTTTTAATTTGGCATTTTATGGATAACTATGCTCGCCCTAGTGCCAATCCTTGTGCTGTGAATCCGCATTAAGACAGTCGTCGTGGCTGTTATTGGTACGGCGGGCATATATGTGTTTGGTGAACGAGACACTTGTGCAACATTTGGGAAGCTTTATTGCGAAAACGTTTCGCCAGCCAGTGGTTTCGTCAGTCCATTACAGAAAAGAACAGAAGATAAGGAGGGAAGTAGAAGGTAATCATTCCCGCAGCATGGAGCCGGTGTTCGGTCGATCCACCAATGAACTGGTAGCAGGGAATTTACAGTATTTTGGCATCCAGAACTTTGCTACTCCTTCACCCATTATAGAAATAGAAAAATAACGGTGTAGTTGTAACATTTCTTGGGCATCAGGAGTGGCGTCCCTCTCACTTGTAGTGAAAACAAAGAAAGAATCAAGTTCGGGCGAGAAAAATACTCATGGATTTTAGCCCCTCTGCAAATAGTGTGTCGCAAGTCCAATGTCGCAAATAGAGCGTCGCTTCCACTAAGCCATACCTGGCTACCTGTAATCAATTTCCGGGGAGCGTCGCCCCCCACGGCACATTTCCAGTCCAGTTCTCCATGTTGATCGCCTGATCACTCAGGCCATGCTGGCAGCATACGATCCAAAATAAGCATCACAGTCCGGCTGACCAAGCATCCGGCAACCCTTACAGAGAAAAATAACGACCTGCATATTTTACAATAGCATTTCGTATGCAGTTGTTTTACAAGTACTCTTTAGATTTTGTGAATATAACCTCTACAGCCCCCTGCTGATGCATAAGCCGAGTGTTGATGAGGGATAGCCTTAACGCACCAATATATCGTCCATAAGCCCCTTTATATACGCCGGCACACTAGGGGATTCATAAAAAAAGAGACTAATTGCCTGTTGGGGCAGATTATTTTTAACAAATAACTTTGATCGTTTAATTACAAAGTACAAAACAACAGCCTTCAGCAACTTATTAATCATATTGGATTATACCAAAAAAAAAAAAAATTAAACCGGAGCGAAGGGAAGACTGGTAATACTAAATAGGAATAGAATGATGATTTTGATCTATCGGCTGAACATTCAGTCCTTTGAGTGTTATGGTGAAAGTGTGTGAGGGAGTGTGTTTAGAAAAACGGAGGGAGAATGCGTGCTTGAGTGCGTGCCTGGGGAGTGCGTGCTTGAGTGTGTTCCTGAAGGAACAGTGTTGTGTATCAGTGGTACACCATACGGACAAGATGTGTAACATGTGCAATATCTGGTTATCTTTGCTTATGGACGCTTCGCCATCCAGTGAATACAACAGAAATATATGGCTACTGGAGGGCGAAACTTCTACAAGATACCCAGATGTTACACGTGTCGAATTCGTCAGAGCGATGTTCGTAATAACAAGAGTTTACTGTGCAGTTTGTCATGTGTTTAAAATACAGGTACGTCTTTCTTTTAAAAACTTGCACCTCCCCACACTGCCTGGCAAACTTGCACCCCTCCACACTGCCTGGCAAACTTGCACCCTCCCACATTGCCTGGCAAACTTGCACCTCCCCAAACTGCCTGGCAAACTTGCACCCTCCCACACTGCCTGGCAAACTTGCACCCTCCCCACACTGCCTGGCAAACTTGGACCCTCCCCACACTGCCTGGCAAACTTGCACCCCCCCACACTGCCTGGCAAACTTGCACCCCCCACACTTCCTGGCAAACTTGCACCCCCTACACTGCCTGGCAAACTTGCACCCCTCCACACTGCCTGGCAAACTTGCACCCCTCCACACTGCCTGGCAAACTTGCACCCCTCCACACTGCCTGGCAAACTTGTACCTCCCCACACTGCCTGGCAACCCCCACACTGCCTGGCAAACTTGTACCTCCCCACACTGCCTGGCAAACTTGCACCCTCCCCACACTGCCTGGCAAACTTGCACCCTCCCCACACTGCCTGGCAAACTTGCACCCTCCCCACACTGCCTGGCAAACTTGCACCCTCCCCACACTGCCTGGCAAACTTGCACCCTCCCCACACTGCCTGGCAAACTTGCACTGCCTGGCAAACCACACACTGCCTGGCAAACTTGCACCCCCCATACTGCCTGGCAAACTTGCACCCCCCCACACTGCCTGGCAAACTTGCACCCCCCACACTGCCTGGCAAACTTGCACTCCCCTACACTGCCTGGCAAACTTGCACCCCCCCACACTGCCTGGCAAATTTGCACCCCCCCACACTGCCTGGCAAACCTGCACCCCCCCCACACTGCCTGGCAAACTTGCACCCCCCCACACTGCCTGGCAAACTTGCACCCCCTCCACACTGCCTGGCAAACTTGCACCCCCTCCACACTGCCTGGCAAACTTGCACCCCTCCACACTGCCTGGCAAACTTGCACCCCACCACACTGCCTGGCAAACTTGTACCTCCCCACACTGCCTGGCAACCCCCACACTGCCTGGCAAACTTGCACCCCCACACTGCCTGGCAAACTTGCACCTCCCCACACTGCCTGGCAACCCCCACACTGCCTGGCAAACTTGCGCCCCCCACACTGCCTGGCAAACTTGCGCCCCCCACACTGCCTGGCAAACTTGCACCCCCACACTGCCTGGCAAACGTGCACCCCTCACACTGCCTGGCAAACTTGCACCCCCCCACACTGCCTGGCAAACTTGCACCCCCCCACACTGCCTGGCAAACTTGCACCCCCCCCACACTGCCTGGCAAACTTGCACCCCCCACACTGCCTGGCAAACTTGCACCCCCCACACTGCCTGGCAAACTTGCACCCCCCCACACTGCCTGGCAAACTTGCATCCCCCCACACTGCCTGGCAAACTTGCATCCCCCCACACTGCCTGGCAAACTTGCATCCCCCCACACTGCCTGGCAAACTTGCACCCCCCCCACACTGCCTGGCAAACTTGCACCCCCCCACACCGCCTGGCAAACTTGCACCCCCCTCCACTGCCTGGCAAACTTGCACCTCCCCACACTGCCTGGCAAACTTGCACTCCCCTACACTGCCTGGCAAACTTGCACCTCCCCACACTGCCTGGCAAACTTGCACTCCCCTACACTGCCTGGCAAACTTGCACCTCCCCACACTGCCTGGCAAACTTGCACCCCCCCACACTGCCTGGCAAACTTGCACCACCACACACTCCCTGGCAAACTTGCACCCCCCAACACTGCCTGGCAAACTTGCAACCCCCCACACTGCCTGGCAAACTTGCACTCCCCTACACTGCCTGGTAAACTTGCACCCCCCCACACTGCCTGGCAAACTTGCACCCCCCACACTGCCTGGGAAACTTTCACCCCCCCACACTGCCTGGCAAACTTGCACCCCCTCCACACTGCCTGGCAAACTTGCACCTCCCCACACTGCCTGGAAAACTTGCACCTCCCCACACTGCCTGGCAAACTTGCACCTCCCCACACTGCCTGGCAAACTTGCACCTCCCCACACTGCCTGGCAAACTTGCACCCCCCACACTGCCTGGCAAACTTGCACCCCCCACACTGCCTGGCAAACTTGCACCCCCCACACTGCCTGGCAAACTTACGCCCCCACACACTGCCTGGCAAACTTGCACCCCCACACACACTTCCTGGCAAACTTGCACCCCCCACACTGCCTGGCAAACTTGCACCCCCCACACTGCCTGGCAAACTTGCACCCCCCCACACTGCCTGGCAAACTTGCACCCCCCACACTGCCTGGCAAACTTGCAGCCCCCCACACTGCCTGGCAAACTTGCACCCCCACACACTGCCTGGCAAACTTGCACCCCCACACACTGCCTGGCAAACTTGCACCCCCCCACACTGCCTGGCAAACTTGCACCTCCCCACACTGCCTGGCAAACTTGCACCTCCCCACACTGCCTGGCAAACTTGCACCTCCCCACACTGCCTGGCAAACTTGCACCTCCCCACACTGCCTGGCAAACTTGCACCTCCCCACACTGCCTGGCAAACTTGCACCTCCCCACACTGCCTGGCAAACTTGCACCTCCCCACACTGCCTGGCAAACTTGCACCTCCCCACACTGCCTGGCAAACTTGCACCTCCCCACACTGCCTGGCAAACTTGCACCTCCCCACACTGCCTGGCAAACTTGCACCTCCCCACACTGCCTGGCAAACTTGCACCTCCCCACACTGCCTGGCAAACTTGCACCTCCCCACACTGCCTGGCAAACTTGCACCTCCCCACACTGCCTGGCAAACTTGCACCTCCCCACACTGCCTGGCAAACTTGCACCTCCCCACACTGCCTGGCAAACTTGCACCTCCCCACACTGCCTGGCAAACTTGCGCCCCCCCACACTGCCTGGCAAACTTGCACACCCCCCGCACTGCCTGGCAAACTTGCACACCCCCCGCACTGCCTGGCAAACTTGCACCTCCCCCGCACTGCCTGGCAAACTTGCACCCCCCCCCAACACTGCCTGGCAAACTTGCACCCCCCCCCAACACTGCCTGGCAAACTTGCACCCCCCCAACACTGCCTGGCAAACTCACACCCCCCCAACACTGCCTGGCAAACTTCACCCCCGAACACTGCCTAGCAAACTTGCACCCCCGAACACTGCCTAGCAAACTCACACCCCAACACTGCCTGGCAAACTTGCACCCCCCACACTGCCTGGCAAACTTGCACCCCCACACTGCCTGGCAAACTTGCACCCCCACACTGCCTGGCAAACTTGCACCCCCACACTGCCTGGCAAACTCACACCCCACACTGGCAAACGAGGCACTTAGGAACCAAGTAAATCTTTTACAAAGGTCGAGCTGCAGTGTGAACATGCGAAAAACATTATTCTGTATTATTGTCTTCTACACAACTCGTTTGCAAGTCTAAAAAATAAATGACCTTTGTTGTTAGAGGTCTTCTATGAAGATAAATGGTATAAAATACCGACACAATGGAAACAAACACATATGCAGTTTAATGTGATCCTTTATTGACAACGTTTCGCCCACACAGTGGGCTTTTTCAAGTCACAAACAGATCTACCTGGGGTGTATGTATAATGTTCGCCAAGACCGTAGTCCTGGCACGGGTCTCAATCTTGCGATGACCGTCTCTGGCTCCCGAGGGAGAAAGGTTTCTACACTGATGCGACGTATGCTGCTCAAGCACTCTTCTGGTCAGTTCAACTGGTGCATCTCATAAGCGACAACACCATATGTACTCCTAACTATGGACACTAGCGAGGAGGAGGATATGTCGTTATCACAGGTAACAGCTTGTCTGGTTCGTTGACTCCATGGTACACTAGTGTGGCCGCAGTCATCTCAGGGTCCTCTTCGGGAGGGAATATTACCCCTAGTTGCCTGTGGAGTGTCTCAGTAACTTCGCACTCCAGAAGATAGTGTGTTAGGGGCCGCTGGACAACGTGCTGACAGTACTGGCACATCTCCTCAGCCTTGTCTACCATCATCTTGGCTGTGGGAAAGCCCAAACGAAGCCGATGGATGGCGGTACACTGCGTTCTGGACCAGCTTCTATCATATGGAGGGTGTTCTCCCTGAGTCGCTGCTCGGTACCACTGTTGAGATGGGGTATCACCTAAGACCTCCCCCATAAGTTTCATGGCTCTGGCAGCCACCAGTTTGGTCTGTCGTAGGCTGATTGGGACAGTAATCCCAAAAAGTGGATAGTCTGTTGCTGCCTTGGCTGCATCATCTGCCGCCTCATTTCCCCGGATGCCAGCATGGCTGGGGATCCAGTTCAATGTCGATCTGTTACCCTGAAGTTCTAAGGCTGTCGATGTGATGTGATGAGGTGAACATTATCCTGTGGTTGAGGATGGGAGAGGACATTGATTGCAGAGGTGGAATCAACATGTATGACAGGTCGGAGTCGATGTCGTAGGGCATGTGACAATGCCTGCTGAATCGCCACCAGCTCAGCTTGAAGGATCGTGCAGTGGTCAGGGAGTCGCCAGCCTTGTGTGTGACCATTGTGGTACAGTCCAGCTGCTGCTCTCTTCCTGTCAGGGTCGACAGAACCATCTGTAAAATACACTGCACATGTGCCTCCCTCTGCCAGTGCCATGCTTGTCTCAGCATGATTGCTGAGGGTGTCTTGACTGCAGAGACGCTTAGAGATGGGTAGCTGCATGATGCAAACATGGGCTGGATCTGGGCGCCAGGGAGGTGGTGGATGGTACCCAGCAACAGGAAGGTCACAACTCTTCTCAAGGAGTAGTTGTATAGGCAGCAGCTTCCGCCCAGCACCACAAAACGAACGAATCCAGGAGTAGTCCGTGAAGAGTGTGGGATCTTGTGCCATGGTTGTCAATATCCGTCTCCTTAGTGGGGTACCTTGCTGCCGGTGCAGAATCGTGGCCACTTTGCAGGCGTTTATGTATCTTACTCTGTCAGCCAAGGAAGGAAGCCGGGCCTCAGATCTGAGACATACTGTGTTGGTCCAGATGGGCGCCCCAAGCATAGTTCTTATCGCCTGATTTTGTACGACCTCCACCCTTTGCCTGCTCTGCGGGAAGAGATGAGCTAACGCCGGTGCACCGTAGTCAATGAGCGAGCGTCCAATATCCCTGCCAAGCTACCCAAGACTCTATAACCCCACCCGATGGATCATCAGATGCAACATTCTCCACCTGACCTCAACATTCTGAACCTGACTATAAATACTCCCGTACCTTCCACCCCAGGTAGATGTGTTTGTGACTTGAAAAAGCCCACTCTGTGGGCGAAACGCTGTCAATAAAGGATCACATTAAACTGCATATATGTTTATGTTTCCAGAGGTCTTCTATACTTAAGAGGAAACGTTTACCACCTCTCTATCACATTTCGGCCATGTCTCTCGATCCCAATCCTTAACTCTGATGGAATTAAAAAAAAAAAGGCATAATACCGTGACTGGAGCAATACGCAAATAACCCGGAGAGGAGCTTACGACGACGTTTCGGTCCGGAGTCAAAATGGTTCATGTCGAACATTAAAATGGTATAAAATACCGACAGGTTGTTAGGTAAGACACATATGCAACAGTTAGGTATCTTTATTTCGAAACGTTTCGCCTACACAGTAGGCTTCTTCAGTCGAGTACAGAAAAGTTGATAGAAGCAGAAGAGACTTGAAGACGATTTAATCAGTCCATCACCCTTAATGTTCAATCTGTCAGACACTGCAACACAAGGGTATCTTGGTACAGACCTGAAATCAACTTCGACAACCTCTACTAGTGAGAATGGCTGGATTTGAGAGGGACCTGACCTCCCAACATCTGCGTTCTACTAGTGACCTACGTCTCACCTGTCGCTATATAAGGCTCCATCCTGTCACTTCAACTCCATATTGTTTCAGGCTATGGAACAATGCTCTTCTCCAGACTGAGGGACTGACCACCTCAAAACTTTAAGGGTGATGGACTGATTACATCGTCTTCAAGTCTCTTCTGCTTCTATCAACTTTTCTGTACTCGACTGAAGAAGCCTACTGTGTAGGCGAAACGTTTCGAAATAAAGATACCTAACTGTTGCATATGGTTCATGTCGGACCGAAATGTCGCCGTAAGCTCCTTTATGTGCGGGGTATATAAATGGGAATTAATCGGGTTGAATCAATAGCGTGGCTTTTGTTTTAGCTGTAAAATCAAGATCTCCTCAACAGCATCAAACACTCTCCTTGAAGGAGTCTGGCAGCTGTGGTGGAAATGGTGGCGAAAAGTTTCCTCAATAAAGATTCCCGAGTGCAGCACAAGTGTCTCAAGTCTTCATCGAGTCTGGCAGTAAGACATACAAGTTTTATACATGTATATTTGCATTCGTGTGTGAACTGCTCCTGACACTGTTTATACTCCCAGTCACTCTATCCCCCTAAACATTCTTAATATTTTTATTTCCCCCCCTCCCCATTTCTTTTCATTGCTTCCTAGCACTGTGTTGAACCATTCTTTTTTTTTTCTATTTTTCCGTTTAAACTTTGTTTTTTTTGAGCTCGATGTCGGATTCCATTTTCGAATATATTTCAAAACTACTTTTGTGTGTATTTGATCTGTCTTCACATGTTTTGTGATTTTTTTTTGTTCTCTTGGAGTGCGATTCATCATTGGTTACCAGTAAACTTTTTTCCTAGGTGGGTTCTGATGCTTCATAGACAACTAAACGAGAACTGCATGAGAGAGGATCAGTTTTGTGCCTAATGCATTGCTGTAAAAATCGCTTGTGAGTGGAACGATACACATATAACCCGCACATAGAAGAGAGGAGCTTACGACGACGTGTCGGTCCGACTTGGACCATTTACAAAGTCACACTAACGAGCAGTGGAGCAGGACGGGTATATATAGGCAGGAAGAGGTCAGAACATACAGGAGAAGAACGTAATAGCTTGACACCATCCTTGAGGCCCACTGGTGTGCCCGGGCTGGGAAGAAACATGGCTTGTAAATAAGGCTACCCCTTGATGCATTAAACCCGGATTTCCCACTTTAAAAAGGCGCTCCTTCACTCATGTGCCGTATTCTTGTTGCTGACGGGCTGATTTCATCGACTCCAGGCTAAGGGACTGATTACCTCGAACTCCTTCCGATCTTCATTTTTCTTTGTATTGGACTGGTGAAGCCACTTTGTGGCGAAACGTTTTCACAATAAAGATACCCAAGTGTTGTGGATGTGTTAATTTATCAACTGCTCGGTTCTCTAAACCAATGATTTTATTTTCTCATTCGAGTTGCTGCTGTGATATTTTTATCAATACTTTCACGTTAACTCCGGAAGGATATTAATTTAGTATTAATTAAAAGCCAATCATTGAGGCTCGTCTCCATCGAGATGCTTTGCTTGTCTCCACCGAGATGTTTTTGCTCGTCTCCGTCGAGATGTTTTTGCTCGTCTCCATCGAGATGCTTTGCTTGTCTCCACCGAGATGTTTTTGCTCGTCTCCATCGAGATGTTTTTGCTCGTCTCCGTCGAGATGTTTTTGCTCGTCTCCATCGAGATGTTTTTGCTCGTCTCCGTCGAGATGTTTTTGCTCGTCTCCGTCGAGATGTTTTTGCTCGTCTCCGTCGAGATGTTTTTGCTCGTCTCCGTCGAGATGTTTTTGCTCGTCTCCGTCGAGATGTTTTTGCTCGTCTCCGTCGAGATGTTTTTGCTCGTCTCCGTCGAGATGTTTTTGCTCGTCTCCGTCGAGATGTTTTTGCTCGTCTCCGTCGAGATGTTTTTGCTCGTCTCCGTCGAGATGTTTTTGCTCATCTCCGTCGAGATGTTTTTGCTCATCTCCGTCGAGATGTTTTTGCTCATCTCCGTCGAGATGTTTTTGCTCATCTCCGTCGAGATGTTTTTGCTCGTCTCCGTCGAGATGTTTTTGCTCGTCTCCGTCGAGATGTTTTTGCTCGTCTCCGTCGAGATGTTTTTGCTCGTCTCCGTCGAGATGTTTTTGCTCGTCTCCGTCGAGATGTTTTTGCTCGTCTCCGTCGAGATGTTTTTGCTCGTCTCCGTCGAGATGTTTTTGCTCGTCTCCGTCGAGATGTTTTTGCTCGTCTCCGTCGAGATGTTTTTGCTCGTCTCCGTCGAGATGTTTTTGCTCGTCTCCGTCGAGATGTTTTTGCTCGTCTCCGTCGAGATGTTTTTGCTCGTCTCCGTCGAGATGTTTTTGCTCGTCTCCGTCGAGATGTTTTTGCTCGTCTCCGTCGAGATGTTTTTGCTCGTCTCCGTCGAGATGTTTTTGCTCGTCTCCGTCGAGATGTTTTTGCTCGTCTCCGTCGAGATGTTTTTGCTCGTCTCCGTCGAGATGTTTTTGCTCGTCTCCGTCGAGATGTTTTTGCTCGTCTCCGTCGAGATGTTTTTGCTCGTCTCCGTCGAGATGTTTTTGCTCGTCTCCGTCGAGATGTTTTTGCTCGTCTCCGTCGAGATGTTTTTGCTCGTCTCCGTCGAGATGTTTTTGCTCGTCTCCGTCGAGATGTTTTTGCTCGTCTCCGTCGAGATGTTTTTGCTCGTCTCCGTCGAGATGTTTTTGCTCGTCTCCGTCGAGATGTTTTTGCTCGTCTCCGTCGAGATGTTTTTGCTCGTCTCCGTCGAGATGTTTTTGCTCGTCTCCGTCGAGATGTTTTTGCTCGTCTCCGTCGAGATGTTTTTGCTCGTCTCCGTCGAGATGTTTTTGCTCGTCTCCGTCGAGATGTTTTTGCTCGTCTCCGTCGAGATGTTTTTGCTCGTCTCCGTCGAGATGTTTTTGCTCGTCTCCGTCGAGATGTTTTTGCTCGTCTCCGTCGAGATGTTTTTGCTCGTCTCCGTCGAGATGTTTTTGCTCGTCTCCGTCGAGATGTTTTTGCTCGTCTCCGTCGAGATGTTTTTGCTCGTCTCCGTCGAGATGTTTTTGCTCGTCTCCGTCGAGATGTTTTTGCTCGTCTCCGTCGAGATGTTTTTGCTCGTCTCCGTCGAGATGTTTTTGCTCGTCTCCGTCGAGATGTTTTTGCTCGTCTCCGTCGAGATGTTTTTGCTCGTCTCCGTCGAGATGTTTTTGCTCGTCTCCGTCGAGATGTTTTTGCTCGTCTCCGTCGAGATGTTTTTGCTCGTCTCCGTCGAGATGTTTTTGCTCGTCTCCGTCGAGATGTTTCGCTCGTCTCCGTCGAGATGTTTCGCTCGTCTCCGTCGAGATGTTTCGCTCGTCTCCGTCGAGATGTTTCGCTCGTCTCCGTCGAGATGTTTCGCTCGTCTCCGTCGAGATGTTTCGCTCGTCTCCGTCGAGATGTTTTGCTCGTCTCCGTCGAGATGTTTTGCTCGTCTCCGTCGAGATGTTTTGCTCGTCTCCGTCGAGATGTTTTGCTCATCTCCGTCGAGATGTTTTGCTCATCTCCGTCGAGATGTTTTGCTCATCTCCGTCGAGATGTTTTGCTCATCTCCGTCGAGATGTTTTGCTCATCTCCGTCGAGATGTTTTGCTCATCTCCGTCGAGATGTTTTGCTCATCTCCGTCGAGATGTTTTGCTCATCTCCGTCGAGATGTTTTGCTCATCTCCGTCGAGATGTTTTGCTCATCTCCGTCGAGATGTTTTGCTCATCTCCGTCGAGATGTTTTGCTCATCTCCGTCGAGATGTTTTGCTCATCTCCGTCGAGATGTTTTGCTCATCTCCGTCGAGATGTTTTGCTCATCTCCGTCGAGATGTTTTGCTCATCTCCGTCGAGATGTTTTGCTCATCTCCGTCGAGATGTTTTGCTCATCTTCCTGAGGATGCGACTCAACAGTTGACTGTAACCCAAGTATTAATTTACTGCTAGATGAACATAGGCAACACTTGCAAGAAAAACTCATACATACTGGCTCTCCCAGAGTTGAGCCCGGGTTTTACGATTGTTGATGCCACAGAAACCCAGATATCTTAATTAACGTAACTCAAAAAAACCATACCCCCGGCCGGGATTGAACCCGCGGTCATAGAGTCTCAAAACTCCAGCCCGTCGCGTTAGCCACTAGACCAGCTAGCCACAATAAGATTCATCCAACTAGGTATATTAACGTAACTCGTTAATCGTCGGTTTTCTGCTCCAGTATTCGTACTCTAGATAAATTGTTACAATAATCTTGCCCCCTTTTCACGTCTAGTCTTCAGTAAATGCTAGTTTAAACGCACCAGTTATCCTTCATTGTAAAAACAAAACTATTTCTAGTATGGACGCTTCAACTAGTGGTAGCGTGTAGGCTAGTCTTAGGCTACATCACTGCGCTTTTACGGCTACAGAAGATTTGGCAACCTTATTCCAGGTCGTGTGTGTAGGCGTCCAGTCTCCTGGGAAAAAGTTAAGTCCCTGATTTATGACTCGAAATTGTAATAACGCGAATGCAAAGAAAACGAAGATCGTGGGGAGGAAGGGGGGGGGGGGGTTGAAGCCATGGCCTGTGGCCCGTGACAGGGTGACAAAGCTCTCGCTTCACACGGTGAGGGTGTCCAGGTTCGATTTCCGGCGAGGGTGGTAACTTTGGGCTTGTTTCCTTACACTGGTTGTCCTTGTTCCCTATCAGTAATAATGGGTACCTGGGTGTTAGTTGACTGGTGTGGGTTGCATCCTGGGACAAAACTTACCTAATTTGCCCGAAATGCTCTGCATAACAAGGGGCTCTCTATATAGTAATATGTCATTGATGTCACCTAGGCCTCTATATCTTGTACATATACTCCAAGCCAGTGCGTAAGCCACTTGGCCAGCTGGCTCTACAATAAGAATTACTCTTCATAGGTTCAAACCCCAACCGGTTCCGTGGTTGCCCTTGTTTATCTTAAAGAGCGGTAGTTCCAAGAAATTTAACAGCTGCCCCTGAATATTATGCCCTCTATCTCCTCGCTCTCATCCCTAACTGAAAATTAAATAAATTAGACTGTTATTAATACTCTTGTCAATTTATAATGATCCAATGTAAATGTAACTTTGATGGGCATTATAATAATCCTGCGACAGTTCATTAACAACTATTTGGCTTCATAATGGATAAAAATGAATGCGGAAATTATATGTCATATTTGGCTAAAGTCCCGGCATCTCTCTCCCTGATGTAGTGGAGGCAGGATCCATACATTGCTTTAAGAAGAGGTATGATGAAGTCCATGGATCAGGGAGGGTGACCTAGTAGCGACCAGTGAAGAGGCGGGCTAGGAGCTGTGAATCGACCTCAGTAACCACAAATAGGCGAGTACACAAACTTTTACAAACTTAATGGTAATGTGTGGATATACAATAAGGCGAAATCAGAAATGTTAATACACGGTATCCAAAATCAAAAGTAATATAAACTTCGAAACGCATTAACTATGCCAATATATAGTTCACCTCCCTAGGTTTCAGGGACAATAAAAAAAAAAAAAAAAAAAAAAAAAAAAAAAAAGATTGAGTGAGAATCTGAAAGTCAGTGAGCAGCATAACCTTTGTAAGTGCTTTTAAAATTCATGCTCTGCTTGGACCATGAAATGTCGCGAAATTTTTAAATTAGAAAGCTGAGGTTGTTTCTACGGAATATAATTATTGTTAACTTGCTGGAGACCGAGTGAAGAAAGTTGTAGTAATGTTGGTAGAATTACCGACGATATGTTAGGTAAAAGGACACATGTGCAACTAATGTGACATTTTATTGTGGCAACGTTTCGCTCTCCAGAAGCTTTGTTAAGCCGTAACGGCTTAACAAAGCCGAAGACAGATTTTTATTGTTCATTAAGGAGCCGGTTGCTATTTATTTATTTGCCTGGTGAGATGTATCACTAATAATACTGTTATTCGTAAAGAATCGCTAAACCTCTAGGGGTTATGCACCACCAGGATACTAGAAGGTGATCAGGTTTGATGCAGAGTTGGGGATGATAACTCCTAATTAATTTTAGCTAGAGCCCTTTATCACATTCAAGACATCTTGAATGGTCGCAGAGACTTTATTGACAGTGTCTAGTTCTCTCATGTCCTCTGTTGAGGACAGATGCAATTCACTTACTTGTTCAACATTTTTTAGCATCAATTTTCCTTTAGCTTCTGTACGGCCAATGTTATCACTTGAGGGGGATTTACCATGTTATAAATATACCAATATAAATATATATATATATATATATATATATATATATATATATATATATATATGTGTGTGTGTGTGTGTGTGTGTGTGTGTGTGTGTGTGTGTGTGTGTGTGTGTGTGTGTGTGTGTGTGTGTGTGTGTGTGTGTGTGTGTGTGTGTGTGTGTGTGTGTGTGTGTGTGTGTGTGTGTGTGTGTGTGTGTGTGTGCCGAATATGTAAAACTGGTCAATTAGCAAGAACTCATTTAAAATTAAGTCCTTTCTGAAATTTTCTCTAACACGTTTAAAGATATATTTTTTTAATTAATGTTAATGCAAAATTTTTTAATTTTGCACCAAAAGAATCTTAGAAAACTTACCTAACCTTATTATAACAAGAGCAATTTATTTTAGCCTAACCCAACTAAATATATTTTAGATTTGTTTACAATAATTTAATACTAAACAAACAGTGAAATATATTTTTTTCGTTGGGTTCAGAATGATTTTGGCGAAATTATTGCATACACAAATTTTCACTTGTCCTATATGGCAAGATAAGCGTTGCTATTTAAGCCAAGATCGCAAGTTCTGCCTATTCGGCACGACATATGTATATTTATATATATAAACATCTGTTTAGCACACAAGACTCATGAACGTGTGCAGAACAAGATTAAAGTCTTCGTTGACCAATAATATAAATGATACGTACAATGACTTTTTGACTCTTCTGAGATACTGAGATGCCTAAACCATTTTTTTTGTAGGCTTTGGGTGCTGTGCCTATCGTACCCAATGGAAAATCCAAGCTTGCTGCTGCGTGTGGATACTTTGCCTCAAAAAACATTTGCCATCGTTAGTTCTGCAAGGTTACTGCGAACTACCATGCATTGTCTTCCTTAAATAACTAAATTTGTAACTTTCACCTGCCAATGTACACACGATCATCGTTTACATAAGAATAAATGCAAAGAGACAAAGAAATCAAATTAAAGCATGTCCTGTATTCAAATATGTTAACTAAATAAAGCATAAAAAGGTTGAGGTAACCACCATGTTGTACCTGTGATCGGTTTCAAGAGTTCTTGTATCCCCGCAGCCCGGCCTGAGGTCAGTACATTGAAAAAAAAAATAGTGGGTTGTGGAGAGCTGTAATGTCAAAAGTTGAGTATAGAATAACCTGCCATTGCAGCCACAGTGGTGTGGCAGCTTTTGTGACGAGTAGTTGCAATCTCTCTCCCTTTGTCTGCTCGCCGGAAATCCAATTACAAATGTTTTTTGAACAAATAAAATCTAAATTAGTCGGCAAGCTTTTTGTTTAAAGTTTTAGTGTGTAAATAAATTGAAAAAACAAATATCAGATGGATGCGAAGTAGGCTTCAAGATTTTTAACGTCCAGTATTGGCTCGGGGACAGCGAGTAAACACGGGAACGCCGTAATGGAGACGCAAGGGCAGGCAAATATTTATTTCCAAGGAAAAAACTATATTACCAAGTAGTTATAAATTAAACCTGATACAAGGATAATTTTAAATGTCTTTAAAATAGTGTGCATATACTGACAGTATTATAAAGGTATATAAAGTGCTGTTATATTACTGTGGAAATATTAAAACCATAATGACCACACAGCACCAGCGGAATGGTAGGTAATTAGATTTGATCAAAAGCAGGTTAGGGTAGCTTCTCTTCCTTTGAACAAGAGCCCTTCACCAGTATAAAGGCTTCTCCCTCGATAGAAATGGTAAAGAGAAACAGGTATGGGTAGTGAGAAGGGAAACACTCAGAAGGCGGCGGCAGACAATACACGAGGACAATGTGGGGAAACAGAAACTAGAAAAGACTTGACTAGCTTGTCTGCTGTGGTCATATAAATTTCGATTTGTACTGTCGAGGGATATTACCGAAATCTCCTGCTCTTTTCCTTCTAGTTAAAATTTAGGGAACGCGGTTAGCAAGATTTGAGCTTTGCATTTAAAACTGCGAGATATGGTAGTTAGGTGAGTTATCACTTGTTTATTCATTTTGTAAAGAAAGTTAGAGAACGAACGATGGTTAGCTATTTTTTTCTTTGGGGGGTCACCTTGCTTCTCCTTCGGTGAAAAACAGATATTTTTTTATTGTGGTTCTAAAGATAAGAAATGAAAAATACCAAATATGCATTAGAGATAACGATAATACGACGCTGTGTTACCAGTAACAATTAACAAAAAAACTTAACCTACATATACATTACGTTGGCTCCCTGAGAGCCAACGTCGGGATAATAATAATGTCTTTACTTCCACTTGACAAATTTCCTGCCAGCAATGATGTTTCCCGGTGTCATTATGTGCAATGTAAATGTTTTTGTCTCTGCTGGAGCGAGAGCAACACGGCGCTAACAAGAATACTGGCGTTTGAGAGAGCTTCCAGCAGGAGGGAATGATCGTCCAGGCTGAAAATTGGGGTGTGAATAGGCTGGTCACTGGAAAGGATTATTATATTAACGGGGAAGAGCTAAAGTCGCAGTAGCATAGTGTTAACGAGGAGTGGGAAGTAACGAGGTTTAATTCACGGAGGAGTAAAGGGGGCTCCAACCCCTTGGATCAAGAGATCCTCAACTGTCTCCCCTCCCTCTCAAACACGCACCATCGTCTCCCTATTTGCACACACACTTATGTTAACATCCATTTATTAGATATTAATGGAAGTATTCCCGTCCCCCCCAAAAAAAAATCCAAATTTCACACAAAAGCAAAATTAAAAAAAAAATTACATTATGTTTGGCAAAACCCACCGCAAATTTTATTTTTGGTTAACTATATATATTTTTTCCTTTTCACAGATCCAAGGCATTTAATTACACACTTTAACAAACGAGGCTGAGAATAAAGCCTTTCATGCACATAATCTCGCAATTTGAACGTAGATTTTTTTCGGTAGGAGTCCCAAAAAGCATTCCAGTAATTGCAATT
>NC_091352.1:11441132-11458632 GCF_038502225.1 Cherax quadricarinatus | reverse complement strand
ATATTCCACTTCCCCTACCACCCCATCTTTTAATATGTATATTTTTTTTTACCAATAGGAATATTTTATTACATAATATGGTACAGAAGATTTAAGAGATACATTCTTGATATAAAGGTGGCATATACGGTACATGTTGTTACGTGTGTATCACCGATTATAAGGCGAAAATCTCATCCAGCTCCTCAGAGCTGGGGCGTGTGCCCAAAATACAGCAGGCATTACCCCTTTGAACAGCCGCACTGAGCCGCTGGAACAGAAAACTAGCTGCCCTGGGATCCCTAGTTACCCTGATGAGTCTTTTTCCCAGCTCCTTAAGGAATTTAGATGCACTCTTTCCCCATGAGCCAAGGGTCTCTGAGCCTATGGGAACAAACATATAATGATGGGCAAGTTCTCCATATTTTCTAGACTTTTGGGACTCCCTGAAGCTGGCAGCTGCCCCTCCTTCCTCCCTGGTGTATTGGAGATAGGTATCAGCCAAGGTAGATGCACATGTATAGTCCCACACCACCTGCTTCCCATCTGTCCAGGCTTGAAGAGTGATACCATCTGGACGCTTCTGGCTGCCATCAGATCTGCATAGTTGGGGTGGCTCCCTTACTGCTGGGCATCCAGCTGTTGTGAGGCTCCTCTTGATAATGTTATTAACCTCCTCATGTCTTGCAATCTTTCCCTCGGATTTACGGCACAGAAGACCATGGTACCCGAATCGGCCTGCTGCTTCACTGCCACAAATACACCTGTGTTCGGCGAGAATAGGGGCGGCAAGTCGAAGGGCAACACCGATGCGGATGGTCTGTGGGTCGAGGCGTGTGCCAAGGCTGGAGTTGGGAACAGTCAACAGAAAGTCCCCAGCATGAGGGGCTCTCACTGCCAGGAGGCGGGCTCTGTCCTTCCCTGACACACACTGAAGCATTGTTTAGGCAATATTTTCCACTATTGGACCATCCCAGTGCGATTGTTTGTAGTTGTTGAGGGAGCAGGTCTGGCTTCAGAGCCCGTTAGATTATCCCAGATCATTGCTCCGTCAATGAATTTTTGGTCCTGGACTCCAATCTTGTCCCTAAGATGTTCAGGGAGAATAGCTGCTACAAGCTCTCTGGATGCAATACACGAGGACAGAAAAGCAGGTAACGCAATCTGTGATGACTTGCGGACACCAATGCCTGCTAGTCTGACTGGAAGTGTAGCTTGGTTCCGTTGCCCGTCTTCTAGAGTAAGGTATATATATACTATATTAATTTTTTTTCGTTGTAAACAAAGTCGAAAATATTTTCGTAAGCTTCTCTCTCCTATGTGTGGGTTAGTTGAGTAATGTGAAAGTGGTCTACGGGTTAACTTACAAAGGAACAAGTTAGCGCAGTTAGCAAAAGAATCAAGCAACCAAAAAACTAACTACACATATCATGCACCGTATACACTTAGTGAGCAAACGTGCTAAACACCGTGGGAACTCACTAGGCAAACGTACCCAGCACCGAGCGAAGGTACCAGGCAAGGTGACCATGCAAATCTACCGAGAAACTGATCAGGCAAACGCACCGAGGTCAGTACTAAACACATGTACATAAGAACATAAGAAAGAATGAACACTGCAACAGGCCTACTGACCCATGCGGAGCAGGTCATGTCCCCCTCGCCCGGATTAGCCCAATGACCCACCCAGTCTGGTCACCTCCACTCAAGGATGGAGCACGGCACCAGACCCAGCAGCACAAGCTAGTCAGGTCCAACTCTCACCCACCCACACCCACTCGTGTATTTATCTAACCTATTTTTAAAACTATACAATGTTTAAGCCTGAATAAGTGTACTCGGGAGTTTGTTCCACTCATCCACAACTCTATTACCAAACCAGTGCTTTCCTATATCCTTCCTGAATCTGAATTTTTCCAACTTTAAACCATTGCTGCGAATACTGTCTTGGCTGGAAATTTTCAGCACGCTATTTGCATCCCCTTTATTTATTCCCGTTTTCCATTTATACACCTCGATCATATCCCCCCTAATTCTACGCCTTTCTAGAGAGTGCTGATTCAGGGCCCTCAGTCTATCCTCATAGGGAAGATTTCCGATACATGGGATCAACTTTGTCATCCTCTTCTGTACGTTTTCCAGAGCATTTATATCCATTTGTAATACGGTGACCAGAACTGAGCAGCATAGTCTAAATGAGGCCTAATCAAGGATATATAGAGTTGAAGAACAACCTGAGGACTGTACCGATCTTACTTATCACCATCAACAGCTCAACATCATTCCTTTTGAAGCCGATACAAAAAAAAAAACAGTTTTACAAGAGCTTATAAAACACTGGCACAAAGCAGGCAGGCAACAGCACACACACACTAAAACTATGTTTTAATTTTTCGAGACATACAACGCGCCGGCAGCTTAGTAAACATTACACACTTCTGCATTCATCCTAGTAAAAAAAAAAAAATCCTACTCTTTCATGGGGCAAATTTGTGCTAATCTAAACAGCAAATTTTTGATAGCTAATTAAAATTACAATCCAGTAATAGCATTCCCGAGGTCACTGATCCACATGGCTGCATTTGGTATAATTTTTTTTTAGATTTTGGAAGGTTTTGTAGCCTATAAGAGCTGCCAGCAAGGTCAGAGTTAAAATTAAAATTATTGAAGAAACAGGAATTGGAGAAAAAGCAGAGGCAAAGAACATGAAATTAAAGAATAAATAGGCACAATACCGCGACTTGAATACGTAGATAATCCGCACATAGGAGAAAGAAGCTTATAACGACGTTTCGGTCCGACTTGGACCCAAACTTAACTAGTCAATGGTCCAAGTCGGACCGAAATATCGTCGAAAATTTCTCTCCTTCTCCTGTGTGAGGGTTATTTGTGTATGAAACTAAATAGGCCGAGTACAAACGTTAGCGTAGAAGTATAGGGAATAGATTATATTCATGAAGCCTGAAGGCCGCACAACGCCGGGGGCTACGAGACGTAAACTGAATTAATCCAAGAAATGGAAGGCTTTATTGAATTGACCATCAGGATCAAGGGAATCCTCGTGAAGGGACCAGACCTTCATCAGGATCAAGGGAATCCTCGTGAAGGGACCAGACCTTCATCAGGATCAAGGGAATCCTCGTGAAGGGACCAGACCTTCATCAGGATCAAGGGAATCCTCGTGAAGGGACCAGACCTTCATCAGGATCAAGGGAATCCTCGTGAAGGGACCAGACCTTCATCAGGATCAAGGGAATCCTCGTGAAGGGACCAGACCTTCATCAGGATCAAGGGAATCCTCGTGAAGGGACCAGACCTTCATCAGGATCAAGGGAATCCTCGTGAAGGGACCAGACCTTCATCAGGATCAAGGGAATCCTCGTGAAGGGACCAGACACCTTGATTCTTCAACATAACTTCACCTAGAAAAATTTAAATTACACTTAATAACTTGTCACCATAATCTGGAGTGTGAGCAAAGTAACATTTATGAAGGGATTCAGGGAAACCGGCAGGCCGGACTTGAGTCCTGGAGATGGGAAGTACAGTGCCTGCACTCTGAAGGAGGGGTGTTAATGTTGCAGTTTAAAAACTGTAGTGTAAAGCACCCTTCTGGCAAGACAGTGATGGAGTGAATGATGGTGAAAGTTTTTCTTTTTCGGGCCACCCTGCCTTGGTGGGAATCGGCCAGTGTGATAAAAAAAAAAAAATAATCTTATAAAAAGGTATGAACTTTCCCGAAAGCCTCTTTTTAACTGAGGTTGGTGAAGGGCTCTTGGTCCAAGAAACTGGAGCTATTTTTCATTTTCTGACTGCCTCTCATCCCGCAGTCGCATGTTCCTGACGGATTTGACGCTTTACCATACATATGCTTAATAAGCGACAGCAATAAACTTGCAGTAAAATATCTGTAACAAACGCGCACAATACCTGTATTAAACTGGCAATAAAATATCAGCATTAAAATGACAAAATACCTGAAGCCTCATGTTCTCATAAAGCAAAAAGTGTTATTCAACTTTTTATCCATATTTATGAACCATTCGTAGTCACGTGAGCCAGTCAGTAACCAGCCAGTATAGTCATGGGGGGGGGGGAACTCTAAACCCGGAGGGGCGATACAGCTCGTGGAGAATTTGAAGGTAGTTAGGCAAGACACATATGTAACAGTTAGGCATCTTTATTTCGAAAATTTTCGCCTACACAGTAGGTTCCTTCAGTCGAGTACAGAAAAGTTGGTAGAAGCAGAAAAGATGTGAAGAGATGACTAAGTGATGCATGTGTGTCTTACCTAACAACATGACGGTATTTTATACCAGTTTAATATTTAATTTGAAGGTAATCAAGTCTGATGCGATGAAGAGCACCTCCAACTTCTTGAATCAACAGCCACTAATCAACGCATCAACAAGTCAACCGCCCTCATTAATATACTGTTCATTTCTCGCCTCTTATATTGCCATGACAAAAATTCGTTGCTACATCTTTGTCCATCCAACTTCAGGCCATTTATTTCAAAAAAGTTTGAGATGACCCTGGACTTAAGGGTTTTTACACTTTTTATATAAACCCCAGTAATCTTTTTGGGCCTTATTAGAAGTTTTAGGCATTGTTGTTTTGGGTTTGTTTTTATTGCCCCCACCAAAACCCCCCAAGTCCTTTTGCAATCTGTATGGCTTTTCCCTACATCATTTAATTTTAAAAGGGCTGGGGTTTGGGCCCCCTTTAATTTTTCAGAACCTTGCATTTATCTAAAATTGAACTGCACTGCCACTTTTCTGACCAAGAAAGAGTTTGTTTAAATCCTCCTGAATTTCCAACAACACCACGTTTGCCCAAATCCACCTTTCTTGTGTAAATTGGGAATTTGCTCAATCAAGTAATTTCATCGACTTGATATATATTATAAAAAACCCGGCCCAAGATCATCCCTGGGGGAAAACCCATTTGGGTTACAGATCCCCCCCGGGTTTTAAACCCCAATTTATGGACAATTTTCTGCCCCCGTCATGAGCCATGACTCGATCCACGAGAGCACTTTTCCCCAATGCCATGAGCTGCCACTTTTTTAACAGTCTATGGTGCGGAACCCATCAAAAGCCTTACTAAAATCTAAGTAAATATATAAAATTTCCTTTATTTTTCAAAGCCTCAAAAGTTTTACAAAAAGAATAAATTAGTTGACAAGACTGGCCTTTTGTGAATCCATGCGAGAATAAAATTAACTTATGTTTTCGAGATGGCTTCATAATCCCACCCATAATTGATAGTAATTTCCACAATTGAGGTCGGTTTATTAAGAATTTGAGGCAACGACTTTCCCCCCTTTTTTAAAAAATAGGAATTAATTAAATCTTTATATTAATTACACCTGTTTGAAGAGATAAATTAAAAATATTAGTTAATGGTTCCAGATTTCCATTTGAACCAAAACCCTTTTGAAAACCTCATCAGGACCCGGGACTTTTTTTTGGTTTCCAGTCTGTCTATTCGTTTAAAACCCATCTCACTAGTGACTGTGATGTTACAAAATTTTTCTCTTCAGCCCACTAAAAAAAATTAATTACTGGAATATTGTTATTTTTCCCCTTGTAAAATTTAGAGAAAATAATTATTTAAAATCAAATTTCTTTTCTTTGTAAAAGGCCCCATAGTTTTTTTTAAAGGGGAATATCTTTTTTAACTTTTTTTCCCTATAGACCAAAAAAAACTTTTTTAGTTTTAGAATCCCTAGAAATTTTTAATTTCATAGTCCCTTTTTTTATCCCCTTTTTAACCCTCTTTTTCAATATACTGATTCATAAGATGACCCCCCCTTCTTTGATATAAATTTTTTTTAAAGCCCTAGAGATATTTGAGCCTATTATTCATCCTTTTTTTGGGTCATTTCTATTTGATCAAATTTTTTTTATATGGGATAAACGCTCGAGCAGCATGTTTTTTGTGTTCAAAAAACGTCTTATTGATAGTCTTCGTTTTTTCCCAGTCAACAGATGAAAATGTTTTTCTAAGACCATCGAAATTTCTTGTTTTAAAAAAATGGGGACGGGTTACTGGTTATCGTTATTTCCTTTCAATTTCCATTCAATGCTAAATGTAATTGATTTGTGGCCTTTGCACCCCAGTTTCTGAAATTTTAAAATTTAAAAGGGGTTCATTGTTTGCCATAACTAAGTCAAGGAAGGATTTCCTTTAAATTCTTCACAAACGCTTTAAAAACAACCTTTAAATACTTTAAAAAAAGTCGATGATTTAAATTCCCAGTCAAGAAATTCCCCAAACAACATGACTACAAAGCCCCCTTTTAATTACTACATTATCGTGCCTTTTGGCCTTAACAATTTTTCCCCTAGTAGTTTCCCCTTGGTCCCTATTTTAATTTGTGGGGCGGTATATATCCCCAAAAAACAGTTTTTCATGCCCCCTAAAATTCATCCAAAAAAGACCCCTTTTGTTTAAATTCAGACACACCTGTTTTTTTGAAAAAGTCTGCTGATCCGGGAAAAACAATCCACCCCACCCCCCCCAAAACTTTATCTTTTTTGGGAAAAATTTAAAACCCTGAATATGACATTCCCATCCCGACTTTTTTAATTAAACCACGTCCTTCATTAAGGAAATCACAATTTTTCCCACACTACAACTAATCTCAACTCGGGCCATCTTATTCCTAGCACTACGGAATTAGCATAATAAAATTAAAATTTCCTTCTTTTTACCCTTCCTTTCCTATTTCCCCTTTTTTTTTTTACTAAACCTATTACTGTCCTTACCCCCCAAGGTCCCTTTGGTTTTTTAATATCTATCTGTTCTTTTTTATTAAAATTTGTTCCCCATAACTTTGTAATTTCTACACTGGGACTTCACTGTTTTTCCAAAAACCCAAAACCACTAACTATTTTTAGTTTAAAGTCCTAACTGCCCCCCCCCCTGCAGTTTTTAGTGCCCCCATCCCCAACCAGATAAGTGAACCCCCCTGGGCATACATGTCATTTCCTAGAAGAGTTCCCAGGGCAATGAATGTTACCGCATTTTCTCAATTTTTTGTTCCCGCCAGCAATTGGGCACCAATTGCCCTGGGCAAAAATTCTTTTTTTCCCAACCCCTCCTTTAAAAATACCACATTTTGAGGGGGGTCTCCCACCTTACTTTCCCAATTTTTTGTTGGGCCCAAACCCAATCAGGTCCCCCACTCCCCGGGCCCCGCCAACCCCGTTCCCAAAACACTGAGCAGGGTAAAGGGTTGCTCCCATTACCCTCATGATGTCATCCAGACGGCTAAAAAATCCTCCATCCCAGCCCCAGGAAAGCAAACCCCGTTTTCCCACTCCTGTCCTTCAAGCAAAAAACGCCCCCATCCATATACCCCAACTTGGCTATCCCCAAAACAAAATATTTTACCTTCCTAATGTCTTTTTTTTGGACGTTCCCAGGAGGGCACCCCCATTGTTTGGGGGCACTGAGAAATTTTATTGGGTGCCCCCCAAAAGTTTTTAAGGCAGTTTTTTTCTTCTTCATCGTTTTACCTTTTCCCTTCGTCTTCTTTTATCGTCAATTTTTTCCTTTTCTGTCCAGCCACACTGAAGGGTTTTCCTTTTTGATTTGGGGGACTCAAAAAAGGAGGACTAACCGAAAATTTTTGTTTTCCCCGGTCAGTCGCCCAATTTCCAATTCGCCAACCTCAATTTTCCAAGCTGTTGGAAAAGGGTTTCGATGGAGGGGATCTTGCTTCAATTCTAGAGAGCGCGCAAACAGGGCTTACAGAGCCATACACGGGGCAACATCGAAAAGCCAACTAATCAGGGGGTTATTGGGGAGCAACCCGGGACGGCCCAATAGCGATGCGAACGTGGAAAGAGTCAGTGTTGTATGCTCTCCATTAAACGTACAGGTATTTATTTTAAAAGTCAGTGGAATATTTTTCTCCTTGTCAGAAACAGGTGAACATTTAAAACTTCGGACATTGTGAAGTTGCCCAGAAGGTTTCTCTAATGGGACTTCTTCTGGTAACACTGCTGTGGGAAATGGTTATTCTTTTATGTTTCACTTTTAAATTTTTTTAATATGCCTTTTGGGGTGAGGAGGGGGCCCCGAAAAAAAGTATAGAAGCCGGGCCCGGGTACACCCCCTGGAAGTCATATAAATATTGACCCTTTGTGTTACACACACACACACACACACACACACACACACACACACTCAGGACGGAAAAATTTTTTAATTTAGGGCCCAGTGTTTTACGGCCCTTTTTAAAAAACAATTTGTTTGGGGTATATTACAAAGGTTTATACCAAAAGATTAAACAAAATTCTGGTCTGAATTCCCCCCCATAAAGGGATTTTATGTAAATTTATTATTATTGGGGGAGTATTGCATAACTTGATAAAACTCCTAATAGTGTTAAAATAAGGAAAATGTTCATGTATGGGAAATGGATTACCAAAATCGGCAAATATATATCAACTGGGAATAATTAATGACCTAGCAGCCAAACATCTGGGAAATGGCAGATAAACAGAGTTCGATCCGAGGGAAAAGTACCTCCAAATCCTTTGAGCAAGAGCCAGACACCACCAGCATCAATATGCCTTTCTAGACGGAAACCCAAACTTAAAAACGAATGCACCAATTAAAAAAAAGGCAATTACGTAAACTCAATTTACAGATTTTTTTAAATGGGAAAAAATTTTGAAACCGGGGTTTTCCCAAAATTTCAACCTGAGTTTTAAAACCTGGGGTTTCCAAATTTGAACCTGAGTTTTCCCAAAATTTTGAACCCGGGGTTTTCCAAAATTTGGGCCCGGGGGTTTTAAATTTGGGAATGGGTTTTCCCAAATTTGAACCTGGAGTTTTCCCAAATTTGGGAAACCCGGGGTTTTAAATTTTGGGGCCCGGGGTTTCCAAACGGGAAACCAGTTTTAAATTTTGGCCTTAGAGTTTGTGTGAAAAAATTTTTTTCTTTCCCCCTAGTTTTGAATGGCTATTTGTTTGGCGTTAAAAGTTAAAAATTCTGTTTATCACGGAATTTTTAAGTTTTTCTACTTACTGTCAGTCTGTTGGGAAATTTAGGTAAAATGGAATTTTCCAACGTAAAATTGAAAATTAAAAATATATCCGTAGTATAGTACTTGGGAGAATGTACTTGGTATAGTGTTTTTGGTAATAGTTGGGGGGAAGGTAGGGCAGAAGAGCAGAGGGTGCAGTGGCAGAGGGGGGGGGTTGGGGGAGTGGTAGGGGTATAGTGGTAGGGTGGGGGAGTAGTGGGGATTTTGGAGGGGTAAGTAGTTGGGGGTAGTATTTAGTTGGAGTAGTAGGGTAGTTGGTGGAGTAGTAGTATTTAGTATTAAGGGGTAGTAGTGGTATTTGGGTATAGGGGTATTTTGGGGGGAAGGTGGTAGTGGTGGTTTTTTTTTATATTTATTTAAATCAGGTACAAAATAGATATGGGCAAAAAATAATATGTCAACAATCCGGCCTAACTAGATTTTAATACAATAAATAAAAAATTAAAAACCGGGAAAAATATAAAACTATACAAATAAACAATGAAAAAAACAAGCACACGGGATTACACACATACAAAAACAATCACGTATTATAAAACGATATTCATCTGGAAAATAGGCGGGCTTCCGCCTGCCAACACACAACGTTCCCAAGATTAATTAAGAACTCGGTGCCTTAAAGGCACAACAATACTTTAAATTTGGGGGCGACCCCCGGGTTATTATCAGAACTAAAAGACATTACTGTTCAAAGGTGGAATAGGATGACCCAACAACAATAAAATTATCAAATAACAAAACGAAACTAACGATATTTGACTTTCCAATCAAAAAGCAAGAATAAGTGAACTTATACACTGACAGATGCACACATTGAAAAAATGCCCCTCCACATATAGTTCAAGCTCTATCACAGTTACAGAAAACAATACTTATAGATACAAAACTATTAAAAAGCAAGGACACGGATGAAGTATAAAGGGAAATAAGCGTTCAACTGTGCTGGGAAGCACACCATATAAAAAATGTACACCAATGATTTTAATTGAGGCATAAATGACGAAAACTTTCCCTAAAAGTTGAATCGCAGTAAGATTTTTCCCGTCATCCCCGTTAAAAGGGAGACCATAAACTCGAACAAAAAACATTCACGCACTTGACAAAAAAATAAAACCAGCGACCCCCGAGATTCCCCACAACACTCAACTTCTCAAATCTCTAACTCAAGGGGGTTTATATTCAGGCGGAAGCTCTCCCATCCCCCTCAAAACCAACCTTTTTTCGACTTTTTTCCCCTTTCGTCCCCGCAAAAACCCCCTAATACGTTACCATAAAGGGTTCCATACCCCTGACACGAAAATATAAGGGCCCAAAACGTACGACACCGCACGTTGTCACGCAATAAACCCCCCCTACACGCTAAACCCGGATCCGACAAACCTCCCCATCAAATGAAAAACCCTACTGAACCACTCCACCATCCTAAAGTCTAAAGAAAACAACTGAAAAGGATTCCTCCATCCCGCACCGGCAACCCCAGTTTTTTCCAAACGCCTTTTCAACACCACCCCGGACGGCAAGATTCAAAAATTTAAAAAAACATTCCGTACTTGAGCAGGCAGACGCAACTGTTGAACTCGTCCATATATTACCCAGTAGGATACATTCCTTCAACTGCACCACGACTACCCCTACCCGCCCTTTCTAAGGACAAAATTTTTCAACCCGCAATCCCCGTTCAAAAAACGAAGCATCGCGTCGCCCCAAATTTAAAATTCCTCCTCCCACCACCTGCGCAGGTCGGATAAAACATTTAAACCCCACCATCACCCCCCCAGTCGGAGAAAACGACGCTTCACGTAACATGCCAGACACGAACCTCAGAAAATAGCCCCAAACCCCTCTCTGATGCATTGGGTTCCACCACCCCCTTTTGTAGCCAATCGCATCCTGAACCCCAAAAAAATCGATAAACTCGCAAAAGACTTTTGACGCCCCGCAACAGAGGATACACCCAGCAACAGCCATATTTTTGCTATAAAGCAGGAAAAAGACCACCCCCCTTTGATGCAGGGTTGTGGGGCCCGTAGACTTTTGCGCCCCAAGACACTATTAAACCCTCCCAAATTTGGGGACCCCCCTCTCTGATCGACCCCCCGCATATAATGAATACCACATATGGTAAAGATCAACCCAGTCCCCCCCTCTGCATCCACCCCACCCCCCACCCCCCCCCCCAACCCAAATTTCGATTTTTCAAACACACCCGAGTTTAAATAGTCAACAAGTCTCCCAAAAAAACCCAATTGCTCCGTGAATTCACAGTAGATCTTTTAAAAACCCAAAAGGGCCCGGGCCATCTCGGACCCCGATGTTCTTTTCCCCCGCCCCAAACAGCCCAGTGGGTCCTGATCATGCAAAAAATTTAGAGATGGGGCATCCCGACAATGCCCCTGTCAAGTGTAAAAAAACACCTAACTTGCCATTAATTTGTATTTAAAACCGCCCATTGTACAACGAACGGCCCCCACATGATGACCTCTTTTCCCAAAACCCTGCCACCAAAATTTCCCCACAGAACCCCCTTTCCACACTATCAAAAGCGGCCCCCGTCTAAAAAAACCACCCCCCCCCTCACCCCGCATTCCTAAAAACTCCTGATATTCCCAGACCATCATTTTGCCTACCTGGCACACCAAACTGACTTTTTGGATTACCTTATCAAACACTTTAATTTATTCATCAATTTTTTCGCAAAGTTTATAGTCCACCATCAACGAATGGGAGGTATCCTTAATCGCTAACGGCACATCACATTTCCAAAAAGAAACACGCGACGCTGAGATAGACCTAACCCCTCCTTCATCGCATTGAGTAAATGAACCAAAAAACCTTTATTCCCTCCAATGTTTGATATAAAATCAAAAGGATGCATAATGCCTGGAGCCTTCCCCTTACTCTTTCCCTTGTGTGCCTCCCCCCTTTGCCTGATATGGCCCACCCAGAAAGGATCATAATCATTTAACTCGCATCTTCTCCCCCCAAATCCTTATCCATGACCCACGTCTTTATTTTGATCAGAACTTACCCAAGTATCGACAAAAAAACTTACCCTCAGGGGAAGACCTGCCCCTCCTATACCCGCATCTTCATCCTGCACCACTAAACCCCCACTTTCATTTTCTTTCCAGTGTCGGTTTCAAGACACAAGCAGAGGCTTGTCACCCCAAAAAAGCCTTTCACCCCCCCTCGAAATGCGCCCCCATCGAAAACCTTTTTTTCAATTTTGGATTTGTTTTTTAACAGCATCGATTCACCCATGAAACCCCAGATGTCCCCCCGGCATAACATTGTTGTAGATGACCCTCCAGGTCCCCTTGAAAACCATACCCCAAAGGGAGTGGCCCCTTTACACCGATGAAATTTCCCTTAAGAGGCTTCAACTCATCCCACTGTCTCAAATCCCCCCCTCCCGAGCTACTCCATAGATCCCCGAAGTCCGCGAATATTTCCCCTTCATTCACTTTGTGCATCCGGATTCAGTTTTTTCCCCAAAACGATGCGGTGGTGGAGAAAAGACATTCAAACACGAATTGATTACGACCACCCGGAGACACATACCCCCTATCTAAACATCCCCAAAGCCCCTACACAAAAGATGCTCAACCAAGTCAGTCCTCGGTAATCTACCAACCCCAAACCCCGACAACAAGTCACCCAAAAAAGCAAAGCCCGCCCCCTGGTTCAACGTCTTTAACCCACCCTTTGTTCCCGCACCACCGACCACTGTAATTTTGGCAGGGGGCCCAAAAAAATACCCAAAACATCTCTAACAAAAGTATTTTTTATATTAACATCATGTTCAGCTGGCCCATATCCTCAAAACCAACCTTCTACTACCCCCAATCCCACGACTCCCCCCGCGACCCCCCCCCCTTCCTCCCAATGTTTAAAAAAGGGGGTGCATAACACAACCACTCCACCTTTTATACGTCTGGGAGTCAATAAATGTCAAAAATCCATCTCAAACAAACTTTCCACCATGGTTTTGTTCTGCAAAAAAACCATCCACGAAAAAGTTCAACCACTCACGCACCTGCACACACTTTTTGACAGGTTTCAAACCAAGCATTAAAGTTACACACCAACTGTGTTGGTGGCTTTTTTCAGGGGGTACCACCCTTTTTTTTTTGCTCCGGCAAGCACCAAGGGACTTCCCCCACCTTTGGCAACCCGGGGTATTACCGTGTCCTGGACTCGCGACCTCCCCACCGTGACCGACCCGTCTTCCCGAACGGTCCAGGGTCAAGACATCATCGGAGGGCGGGGAAAAACATTCCAGAAACAGCATCTTCAGACATGTCAGTACTTGGTGTTTTGTTTCCCCAACGGCTCGCCTCCTTCCCGCTTCGTCCATCTGCCATAATCCCTCTAGAACACGGCACAGAACAGACTCATGCGATGCAATGGTCACTTATCGGATACAATTGGGTATATCACCTGCCTCCTTTGGGGGATTTCACTGTTCCCTTTCCACCTCGCGGGAGGAGCCCCTAGAGTCACACAAGATGACTCAGACACCGACAACCCCGCCCCCGTGCAGACGCGGGGAGCTCGACAACCCGATTGGGGCCTGACGGGGCCCACCGTCAGGACGACGACCACGCCCCGATGGGGGTGGGGAACACACGAGCCCCTAGTGATCGGGGCCCCGAGGGGGCAGTTCTTCCTTTCCCCGGGGTGTAAGCACCGGGGGAAAGAAAATCCTCCAGTTTCACGTACGAAGGAATGGCGACGTAGACATTTTTAACGTAAAAGACCCTCCTGAAGACCAGCATAGTGGGGCGACCACCTACCCATGGGGACCATGGATCTTCCATAACGTTCAAAAAAAGTCCGATATCAATTTATTGGCCTCAAAGGCACGCGCACACGACCCCCGATGTATCGTGAAAAATCAGCAACTGGACAGAAACGCGTGACTTGCCCTTTATATCCGGTACTGGGTCACAACTTCTCAAAAACGGGTAAAAACTGGCGAAGATCCTGGTTTTCCCTTCAAGGCGAGCCCACAAAGGGTTCACGTTGAATGCCATATGTATACGAATGATTGCTGGAAACCAACGATTGTGGTGATAAAACCCCCGGGTTTGTTGAATACAAACAGATTTACGTCGGCGAAACGCAGTCGCCATTTTTTTGATATTGAAAAAATCCCCTACCAGGGGTCGGGGCTGAGGAGAAGAGTTTACAACCGTCAGCACAAGTTTGAGCAGAGAATGGGAAAGATGACATTTTTTAGTAGTAGTTGGTGGTAGGGGGGGGGGAGTTTGGTAGTTGGTGGGGTTTGGTGGTAGTTGGTGGTTGGGGTTTGGGGGTGGAGTTTGGGGAGGGGGGGGGGTGTTGGTATGGGAGTTGGGAGTAGGATGGTGGATAGTGGAATAGTGATGGTGGTAGTGTGGGTGGGGTTTGGAGTAGGGGGGTAGTTTGGTAGTAAGGGGAGTAGTAGTCGGGGGTAGAGTAGTGGAAATGGAATGGGGGTTTGTAAGTGGTAGTAGAGTAAGTGGAGTGGGTGAGTAAGTGGTGTAAGTGGGTAGTGGTGGCAGTAAATGGGGAGGGAGTAGAGTGGGTGGAGGGGAGTTTAATTAGGGGGAGTAGAAGTGGAGTGAGAGGGAAAATTGAGTAGTAGTAGGGGATAGTAGTAGAGGTGATAGTTGGAGTAGTGGTGGGGTGGAGAAAGAGGTGAAGTTGGGGGGGGAGGGATAGTTGCAGTAGTAGGTGATAGTTGCAGTAGTAGGTGATAGTTTCGTGTGTGGTGAAAGTTGGTAGTAGTAGGGGAGGGGGTAGGGGGTTGCAGAGTAGGGGTGTGAGTGTAGTGGGGGGAGTGAAAATTGCTGAATAGTTGGGGGAGGGGAGGGCGAGTGGGGGGGGGCATGGTATGGCGGGGGAAAGGGAAGGGGGTAGTAGTAGGGAAGTTCGTAGAGAGGGTAGCTGCAGAGTGGGGAGGCAGTAGAGGGAAGTTTGAGTGGTGATAGTTGCGTGGTAGGGTTTATAGGCGGGGTGGGGGATGTTGCAGTAGTAGAAAGGGGTAGTTGCGGTTTGTAGGTGATAGTTGGGTAGTATAGGTGATAGTTGCATGGGAGTAGGTATAGTTGCAGAGTAGGTGATGTTAAGTGGAGGGGGGAGTTGCAGGTAGGTGAGGGTTTGTGTAGGTGATGTTGTAATGAGCTGTGGTTGTAATTTGTTTTTACGTACAGAGTTTTTGACAGTAGATGAGTTGTGACAGAGAGTTGTAAGTAGTTTAAAATACAGTAGATGTGTTGTTGAAGACAGAGATTTAGTTGTAAGGTTGTGACAGTAGATGTGTAAAAAAATGAAAAGTAATGAGTGAAGAAGAGAAAGATAAAAAAGAGTATACTTTCAAAATTTTAAATAGTAAACGTTGATTTTTAAAAATGAAAGTTGTCATGTCACTTCAACCACATTGTTTGTTCCCCATAAAATTACCATTCCATAATTAAAATACGGTATTTAGTAATAAACAAAGTTCCAGAGACTCACCAGCATCAAGGAACCTTCCTTGAGAGTAAATATTTTACACACTATTAGCGGACGGAGGATCGATTTTCCAGTACTCGTGCTGAATAACGGGTTTAACGCTTCTTGAAATACCAACCACTTGCATAGAGGAGATTATCACAGCGCTAAACCCTTAACGGGTCATGTTTAAAGAGGAAAAAACATAACTTTTCATAAACTAAAACGCGGCAGCTTTTCTGTAACTCTTCGCATCCAAATAATATAAACAAAAGTATTACAAACTGCAAGGAAAAGACTCACCACAGACGCAATTTTCCTGAGACAGTTCACCCCCGTTCACCATGACGTGATCCACTAGCCTACGTACAACGTACATAAACACACGCTCGAGCCCACTGCTCAGTACGGGATAAACACAACATACACACAAAAACACTAAATATTGAGGACATACACTGTTCCTATCCTCACTTTTTTTTCATAATATATCAACGCTGTTGACACACAGGTGGCGGGTTCTGCCAGCCGGCAAGCCAGTTACACACACAGTGTCATACCTTCCCCAGATACACCCACTAGTTTGTCAAGTGAGACGCTAAACTGCACTGGGGTCGTTAAGGCTGCTAGTCACCTTTACACCAACATGAAAAATAATTTAATCCCTACAACGGGAGTAAAAACTCGGAGTATATATGGATAGGCAGTGCTGAATAAGTCAGATTGGCTAGTTAGGTCGAGAAAACATGAATGTTTTCTGCCGAATAAGCAGAGAGGATTTTTTTCAATAAATCAGCGAAAATCAATCTGAACTTAATGAAAAAATATATATCATTGATTTTAAGCAATATTAAATAAATTTAAAATGTCCTATGACATGTACAGCAGAATTTAGGTAAAAAAAAAAGTTATTAGGTACGACACACAAACACACACACAGTGACCTAGTAGCGACCAGTAAAGAGAAGGGGCCAGGAACTATGAATCGACCCCTGCAACCACAATCAGGTGAATACACACACACACACACAGAGCGATGAGTAGATGGCATTTTCTTGGAATGTAAGAAGGCTTTTGATACAGTTCCACACAACAGATTAGTGCGTAAGCTGGAGGACTAGGCAGGGATAACAGGGAAGACACTGCAATGGATCAGGGAATACCTGTCGGGAGGACATCTACGAGTCATGGTACAAGACGAGGTGTCCAAGTGGGCACCTGTGACAAGCGGGGTTCCACAGGGGTCAGTCCTAGGACCTGTGCTGTTTCTGGTATATGTGAACGACATAACGGAAGGAATAGACTTAAAAGTGTCTCTGTTTGCAGACGATGTGAAGTTGATGAGAAAAATTCAATCGGACGAGGACCAGGCAGAACTACAAAGGGATCTGGATAGGCTGCAGGCCTGGTCCAGAAATTGGCTCATAGAGTTCAACCTCACCAAGTGCAAAGTCATGAAAATTGGGGAAGGGCAAAGAAGACCGCAGACAGGGTAGAGTCTAGGGGGGGGGCAGAGACTACAATCCTCACTCGAGAAAAGGATCTTGGGGTGAGTATAACACCGAGCACAACTCCCGAGGCGCACATTAACCAAATAACTGCCGCAGCATTTGGGCGCCTAGCAAACCTAAGAATAGCATTCAGGCATCTCAATAAGGAATCGTTCAGGACCCTGTATACAGTGTATGTCAGGCCAATATTGAAGTATGCAGCACCAGTTTGGAACCCGAGGTTAAGGGAAATCGACCTGACGACACTGGAGGACAGGAGAGATAGGGGCGATATGATAACGACATACAAAATAGTGAGAGGAATTGGTAAGGTGGACAGAGACAATGTTCCAAAGATGGGATACAGGAACAAGGGGTCAAAATTGGAAGATGAAGACTCAGATGAATCACAGGGATGTTAGGAAGTATTACTTCAGTCACAGAGTTGTCAGAAAGTGGAACAGTCTACAAAGTGATGTAGTGGAGGTA